>NC_057863.1:407313155-407493155 GCF_019393635.1 Dromiciops gliroides
TTTCCTTCTTATTTGTTGTTGCTTTTAGAGCACTTGGGAGTCTCTCAGCACTCCACAGACCATAGAAGAAATGCCCCTCATACTTGAGAGGATTCTTGGAAGCAAAATGAACAAGTATCATGAACAGACATGCACAGAAACTAAATGAGGGACTGGCACTCTATAAGGGACTAGCATCACAGTATTTTGAAGATGTCATAAATTCTTTGGGCTTTCCTTCTGAGGTGTTCCTCAGCAAACATGAGACTAGATGATAAAGACCATGGCCTCAAGTTAAAAAGGAGAGCCTGTGTACTTCTTCCTACTGGTAGTTATACTTTGCAGTGGGTAGACCAAAATCAAGTCAATAAGTCAACAATCATTTATTAAGTACCTACTATATCACAAGGATGATGTTAAATGCAGGAAATCCAGAGAAAGGTAAAACAACAACAATAACGACAACAACACACACACACACACACACACAAATGAAAGCAGTTGATGCTTTCAGGGAGCTCACACCATAAAGGAGAATAAAACATGCAACAACTATACATTAACCAACTATTCAAAGTAAATTCAAGATCATATCAAAGGGAAAACATCTCTTAATTTATTCTTTTTTCTTTGTTTTGTTGTTTTTTGGCCAGGCAATGAGGGTTAAGTGACTTGCCCAGGGTCACA
Organism: Dromiciops gliroides; assembly: GCF_019393635.1. NCBI lineage: Eukaryota > Metazoa > Chordata > Mammalia > Microbiotheria > Microbiotheriidae > Dromiciops > Dromiciops gliroides. Next base: position 407,313,822 of record NC_057863.1, read on the forward strand.
CAGCTAGTAAGTGTCAAGTGTCTGAGGTTGAATTTGAACTCAGGTCCTCCTGAATCCAGGGCCGGTGTTTTATCCACTGTGCCACCTAGCTGCCCCCCAATTTATTCTTTTTTGTTTGTTTGTTTGTTTTGTAGCAAGGCAATTGGGGTTAAGTGACTTGCCCAGGGTCACACAGCTAGTAAGTGTTAAGTGTCTGAGGCCGGATTTGAACTCAGGTAGCCCTGAATCCAGGGCCGGTGCTCTATCCACTGCGCCATCTAGCTGCCCCCCCAAATTTATTCTTATAATGTAGACTAGAAATGTCTTCTTGTAGATGATAAGGAAGAAGATGACTCTGGGCATGGGGGACAACCAAGGAAAATGACAAGGGTTGGGAGATGAAGAGTTTAGTGCAAAGAACAGTAAAGAGGTCAGTGTTAGAGAATCATGGAGTATAAGAGGAGGGGAGGAAGGGGAAAAAATGTGTCACATGCAAGAAGACTGAAAAGATTTTAAAAAGAGCCAGTGTTATGAAGGGCTTTAAAAACCAAAATACATAAATATGTCATATTTAATCCTAGAGATAAGAGGGAGTCACTAGAATTGATTGACTGAGCATAGGAGGCAATAGGCATGTTGTCAGAACTGTACTTTTTCAATTTGAAAGTAGAGAAGAGAATAGGAAGAGGCTTAATGTGGAACGATTAGCTACTAGGATTTGTCAACTGATTGGATATTGGAAGGGGAAATTGAGCATAAGGAAACAAGGATTATAACTGTGGGTCAAGCCTTGTTTACTGGTAGAATAATAGTGTCCTTGATAGAAACAGGAGATTTAGGAAGAAGAGAGGTTTGGTTGAAGGAGAAGAAAAATTCAATTTGGGAGATAAGACCATCAATTTTAGAGGTCCAATATGCAATTGGAGATGTGAGACTGGAAATTTTAAGAGAGGTTAGGGTTGGAAAAAAAATAGATCTGAGAATCATGTGGATAGAGGCGATAGCTTAAAATGCATGGAAGAGGATAAACAAAACATTATAAGCAGAAAATAAAATATCCTATGACAGAGCCTTGAATGATATGATTGCTACATGAATTATCTAGATGAAGATGCAGGAAAAGAAACAGAGAAGTAGTCAAACAGGCAGTAAGAGAAGTAGGAGAGGGGCAGCTAGGTGGCGCAGTGGATAAAGCACCAGCCCTGAATTCAAGAGGACCTGAGTTCAAATCTGGCCTCAGACACTTAACACTTACTAGCTGTGTGACCCTGGGCAAGTCACTTAACCCCAATTGCCTCACCAAAAAAAAAAAAGAAAAGTAGGAGAGAGCAGTGTCACAAAAATTGAGAGGGAAGAAGAGAAAAGGCGACCTCAAACAGTATCAGAGACAGCAGAGAGGTCAGAAAGAATAAAGATTGAGAAAAAGTCATTAGATTTGTCAATCAACAGATCTAGTAACTTTAGAGAATGGTTTGGGTAAAGGAATCCAGTCAGAAATCATACTGTAGAAAGTTCATAGGAGAGTTACAAGAAAGGAAGTGGAGGCACTTACTGTAGCTGTCCTCAAGTAACTCAGCACAACAAAGGAGGAGGCATATATGATGATGGTTTACAGAAATGGCTGAGGGTTAAATGAGGTTCGGGGAGACATTAGGCTATTTGGAGGTAGTATATAAGTGGCAAATAGGGAAATAATGAAGATTAGTTGAGAGAGTGAGGATGATAAAGGAGGTTGGAGAGGACAGGATGGAGTCAGATCACTTCTGTTTAGAGAAGATTTCACCTTGACAATGAGAAGGGTCACCTCTTCTTGTGAGACAGCTGAAAGGAAAATAGTGAAGAAAATTTCGAGAGGGAGAGATAGGGAGGGAGAGAGAGAGCGAGAGGGAGAGACAGAGACACAGAGAGAGAGAGACAGAGACAGAGAGACAGACAGAGACAAACAGAGACAGAAAGAGACTGACAGAGACAGACAGAGACTGACAGAGACAGAGAGAAACAGAGAAAGAATTTGATGAGGCATTTAGTTTGAAATGTTCTTATTTAATTGGTTATGCAGGACTGCAACCCAGGAGGCAGATCATGTTTGGCAAAATAACTCGTATAATAGACTCAGGGTATACCTACTAATGGAATTTCTCTTTGTGTCTGAGGAATAATGGTTCCCCTGAAAATGTCAAACAGGCATATTCTTCAGCCAAAGTGGTACAAGGAGAATGAGATTCTTGTTGCCAGTGATAAACTCTGGTTCCATAATATTCCAGGCATTTATATATATAAATATATATATATATATATATATAATATTATATTATATATTATATATATACATTATATTATACATATATATATAAATGTGGCCATTTATATCTCCTCACCAATTGTATCTTCCTGAGGTTGCTTAGGAGGCCTACTTGGCTTCCCTTAGTAGGCTTTCTATCACACTGTAATCGCCCTCTCCAGCCAGTTTTCTTGGTCCTTTCTATATACCCTCTTCCTCCTCTCCCTATTTTCCAAATACACTTAGCAGCCTTATGGCCTGGGACAACTCCATACCCAGGCTGAACCCCTATGGACAATGATAACCTACCTGATCTCATTCCCAATGATTAACATATTCCTACTCTGTCATTTTCTCCCCATCCCACTGATTCTTATTTCCTGGCTGCCATTGTTCAAATGTGCCCTATTACCACTCCCTTATTACCATTCTCCTCAAACTCTAACCCTTTTTTAAATGCCCCACTGTAAAACTACTCAGCCGATTCCATTGTGCTCTCTAAATTGCCTGCTACGTAGGTAACAGCCCAATTTTCATCTTAAGATTTGAGTGTTAACCCTCCTATCTAAAGGGTCCCACCTTCCTTCCTTCCTTATAAAGCACTTCTGATTCACAATATCAGTAAAGTAACAGACCTAGGTTCTTCTTTGATACCTGTTATGTTCATCCTTTTCTTTCTTTTCCTCTTTAGATTTATGCATATGGCACAATCTGTGGATCTCCATGAGACATAAGACCTTTCTACTATTTCCTTTCATTAAAGCCCTGAGTCCCTTTCTCTTGCCTCTTGTCAAGGCTCTAAATTCCTTCCATTTTAATATTTTTGAGGTTCCATCTCTCTTTCTTGGTCTCTATCTGGTTCCTGTCTCTTATTCCCTATGGTCCTTCAGTTCTCCTATAACTTTGAAGTTGGTGAAATTGAATGGTTGTCTAAACAGAAGGGACAAAAAAAAAGCTCTTTGTCTAGGAGACAGAATAGGAAAAGGTTTAACTTTTGGAGGTTATGTCTCAAGTCTATACCTCAATAATCATATATAAGCATGTCTGTACAGATAAATGAGAGCCAAAGCTCTGAGAGAAATTATTATTAATAACCAATGATTTGTCGGGGAGGGTATTTGGCAGGTACTTTTGTAACGCTCCCCATAGTCTTATTTGCAAATGGGGGCATTGAGTCTTGGAAAGGGTAAGTGACTTGCCCAATTCTATATGACTATTAAGTTTCTGACCAGCACTTAAACATCAGTCCACTAACTCCCTGCCCACTTCTATTTTCAGTATGTAAAAGAATAGGTAACATTTGACATTAGATCTTATATAGCCTCTATTAATATAAACATGTTTTTATAACATATTTATGTTTATTAGGAGTGTTTGTAAAACTTCAGCCTTACTCTTCATTAAATTCTAAGGGACTTTGGATAAAATTTCATTTTCAAGTCATACATGTTATATAATTCTCGTAAACAGAGAAGAACCTCAGGCATCTCTTATCCTCCTGTGGGTTTCCTTTGCCTTAGTCCTCCATCTGGAATCAGAATTATCTGTTGAGGACCAATCAGAACCTATCAGCAGGTTATTTTGACATTTTTTCCCCAATAAACTTCATTCAAATCTAAACAGGAATGCTGGCAAAAATATGACCTACTACTAGAATGTTTAAACTCCTCGTGGCAGCTGTGGCTCCTAATTATTGTGGCCTTATATCAGGATTAAATGACCAAACCAGTAGGTATCTTTCTATGATATCTGAGCCCTTGTTGACTCTGACAGCACAGGGTCAGTCTTAGCTGATACAAGGCTATTCTTGGTATAAATTCACCTGTTACTTGAAACTTTTCCCCATTCAGTAGAGTAATTCATTTTTTTAAATGTTTTTGTTTTGTTTTTATTCACCAGAAGTCCTGGTGAATAAATTCCCTTCACCAAAGCAAATCTATATAGTCTTAGAGCTGTGGCAATTAAAAAGTTTCAAGAGAAATAATTTCTGAGTAATTGAATCATTTTATTATTAAGGCCCACACATTTATTAATAAAAGGATGGTAATTTGCCCCATAGATGAAGACAATCATGGTTTGGGCTGACAGATTATATATACATCCTTTTACCAGTAGGTATTCCGCATGGTAATCAACCCTGATTGGTTAACAATTAATGCAAGAGTGAGTGTTACAATTAAGGGCTGAGAATGGCATTATGTCACCCTTGGACAGAGAGATGATTTCTATAGCCAGAGCACCCCAATCTATTGAAAGAATTTATGCCCCATTGAAGCCAAATCAGAAAACAATAGCTAGTCCACCTGGGTGGGGTATGAATAAAAAAGTTATTCCCATTTCATTATCAGCAATTTCCTTCAAGAGACTGAACTTTTAAAGATGTGACTTTATAAAAAGGGGGAAACTCTGAACTTCTCCCCCCCCCACAAATCATTGATTATTAATAATCATTTCTCTCAGAGCTCTGACTCTCATTTATCTGTACAGACATGCTTATATATGAGTATTGAGGGATAAGACTTGAGACAACTTCTTGATGCTTTGATATCCACATCTCCCTATGTTTTAAAAATTGATTTTGCATATGTTTTGAAATTTCTGGTATGTAACTTACATTTTCCCCCATAACTTTGACATTCCTCCTAGACTATGGTCTCCTTCAGAGAGTGTGATTAAGTATATACTGCATCAATTGTACAATTTTATCTGCAATAGATGTTGGTTATTTTTTATTGCCCAGAAGTCAATCTCATTACTGCCTTACTGAGTCTAGCTGATAAGGAAAATTAACTCATCGCTGTTTTAGATTCATCCCAAAGGCATTAACAATATTTGAAAATTTATGATTGAGCCTAGGTCTCCAACATCTTCCCAGACAATTCAAGTTCATACCATGTGATCTTCTTAAGGGCAAAAACTGTCTTGTACCTTTCTTTTGTATTCCCAGCACTTAGCACAGTGCCTGACACATAGTAGGCACTTAATAAATGCTTCTCAATTTGCACACAGAACTAGTCAAAATGACTGGGAGTCCACAGCACATAATAAAGGAGGAGACTGATCATCATTCATTGAATTCAACTGGAATGGAGACAGCTCATCTGAAGCGGGGGGAAACAGTCAGAAGGTTCCGAGATACTGGAGAGAGAAACACACATGAGTTTCACACTTGAAAAGTCCTCAGAGTAATCTGCCAACTACTTGTCTGTCACTCCATGGCAGCTATGCTGCTAGAGAAACAAATTGCTAGAATAGGGATGTGAATTAAGGTACTTGCTAGGGATAATTTTTTATTAATTTCTCAGAATTCTTTGGCCCAGTGAACTACAGACCCTCACTGCATAAGGTAAGGAGTGAGAATTTCAGCCAAATGCTGTCAAAAAGATAAGAAATCTCTCCGACAGACATCAATCTGTTACTGTTCACAGGGCTGTCTCTTCTCCTTTTTCTCCTTCCAGTTATTAAGCAACAGTGTCAGTCATGGGCCCATTCCTCTTTTCTCTTTTTATTAATGATTTAGCATGGATATGTCATTACTGCTCTATACATCTCCATGCAGATGGCACGACTGTGCATTTCCATGGCAAATCTGTTTCTCACTTAACTACTGAACTGCAAAAAGACTTTGGCAGACTGGTTCCAGGAAAACAAACTGGTTTTCAAAGCAGTAAAAACTAAAACAATGCTTTTTTGGCTCTCCTACTCATCAGAACTCAAATGGTGATTGCATTAAAGCCAGAACTCTTTAAGGAAATGGCTAGTTATTAGAGGCAAACTTTAAAATATTTAGATGAGACTGGGTTGGGTGCAGATTTAAGTACACATCTACTTATTGGCATTTAGTTTTGCTTTTTTAAGTTAGAAGTTTGGACTTCATAAGGAAAAGTATTTGCTTAAAGGTTATAAAATAGAAGATAGAAAAAAAAGATGTATGATAGACAGACATATAGATAGATAGATAGATAGAGAGATAGATGGATAGATAGATGGATAGATGGATAGATAGTATTTATTAAGTATTTACTATGTGCCAAGTAAGGAACATCAACAACAACAACAACAAAAAAAACTGGAAAAAATATTAGTAGAAAGAATGAGGATACTTCCTCTTAAGGAGCTTAGGTTTTAATGGGGGAAGATAACACATGAAAGTTTTGAATAACTCATAAAATATCATGTTCCACCTTTCTATTCAGTTTCCTTAAGGGTTTGCCACTGAAAAATGTTTATTCACTTGCCCTAAGTACAGTGTTTGGTGTACGTGCTTAACGGATATGAATTCTGTCTCCTAAAATCATTTCCAAGAATGGCAAACATTTCACACAAATACAAGTTGGATTTAAGATGATCATCCAAATTAAATCTAAAACCAAACTACCAAAATAGGGAATAAAATTCAAATTATTGTCAAGGAGCTATTTTCATCCAGGTTTTAAAATACCTTATGAAAACGAGTTGCCTTTGATTTGACACATAGTGATTTTGCTCACTTAAAAAAATCCCTAATACCAGAGTGAAAAAAAACCCGAATTCAAGTCTTGACTTTGATATAAAATAGCTGTGTGAACACAGTTAAGTCACTAACCATCTTAGTGCTCCTGGGTTGCCAATCTGTCACTGTGGAGAGAATGTGCATACCAAGAGTTCCTCATACTGATGAGCTCAAAAACAAAAAACCTCATGCTCTAATTAACATAAAATTAAATAAATAACATAATAGCTTCAATGAATGATTTTCATCTTGAATATTTTTTAAATGTACATTCTAGCTATTTTAATGTCATAATATCAGCATGATTATAACCATAAAGTAGTAAAATGAGCAACAGAATACAGGGGTGTGTCTTTAAGATATGATTAATCAACTGTTTTGCTGTCCAGTCACCGAGAGTCATATGAATTTACTGTATTTGATTCCAAAGGTGAAAAACAAAAAAAAGAGCAAGTATGGATGACAGAGAGACAATGGGATTTGACGGTAATGTTGAAGAAAAGAAAAAAGTGGAAAGATCACAAGGGAATGAAATAAATGAGGAAGTTCAAGGAATAGTACTAACAAAAACTGACTTTTGCAGTGATTTGAAGGGTGTAAAGTACATTCAACGTAAGACCTCATTTGCACTTCATAATTACAATGTAAAGGTGTTACTGGCTGCAGGTATTATTATCTCTATTTCCCAGATGAGGATATTTAAGGCTCAAAGTGAATAAGTGACTTGCCCATGGTGTTCCAGATAGTAAGTATTGGAGGCAGTATTTGAATCCTTAACTTTATAACTGGGATCTATCCATAACACTAAACTGATCTGTGTTTAAAATTAAGGAAGAAGAAAAATTATTGTAAATGTATAGTGGAAAGATATATCAAACTTTTATTTGAGGTTATTTTTTAAATACCACAGGAATTTATGCATATACCCCAAATCCTGGAACTCAAACTTGTAATAAAGAATAACAGAGAAGTAAACATGACCAACCTATCAACTGCATCTCACAGTGTATGCAGCAGTTCATTCTTGTATTACACGACCTGGAACATGGATCATGTATCATAAGTACACTGTCTTCCTGGATATGATGTACAATACTTTCTTCTGGATCTCCTCTTGCTCCATATTTCTCCCTTCTCTTTGCTGGTTTATCATAAGTTATCATCTGTATCACACCTACTAATTTTAAGGTTTTCTTTCCAAAGGTTCTGCCTTAGATCCTCTCTTTTCTTTCTACATTCTCTCTCATTCATAGTTCCCATGAATTTATCATTTCTATGCAAGTGACCCAAATATATATGTATGTATGTGTAAGTATATATGTCCTTGTTTATTATCAATAGCTATATCTATATCTACAACTATCTATCTATCATCTATCTATATACCAAACCTACTCTTTCCACTAAAGTGTTGCTCCCTCATCACAATTGTTTCTTGAATACTTCAAACATTATGTCCCAGAAGTACCCCAAACTCTAGGACAGACAGCATTAGCTTACTCCAAAACTTCCCATCTTCCAAACTCCCATATTTCTGTAAAAATCACAACCATACAATCCCTCAATATTCTGCAATCTAACAACAAGGGTCTTCTTTCTTTCTTCAAAAAAAACACATTTCATCATTCATTATTTCTCTATTCTCTTGCATGGATTGTCATTCATTGTATCCTCATCCCTGCCTAATAGATTGATTCTCTTTCTTCAAGAATAAGCTCAAGAATGACATTACTGAAGGCTTTCTTGAACTCCCCATTTTTTAGCACCCTCTAAAAGTAAATTCTATTTTACGATTTTGTACTTACTTATGTTTATTACCTTTATGCTGCATGTACTTACATAAGTATTTTTCTCCCACAGATAAATATAAGGATTGCTTCACTCTCTGTACATGTTTGCCCAGCACCTAGAACTCTACATGTCTGGCACATAGTAGATATTCAATAGGTACTTGCTGATTTATTGATTGATTGATAATTTGTCCTTTGGGACCAAGATTGACCATTGCCATTCATGTGAGGTTGGATGTCTTATAGTAATGCTTTAATTTAAATTATTTCATTCATTGGGTATAATATTCTTTTGGTTTTACTTTGTTTTCTAGATCAGATCATACACATCTGAGTAGCAAAGTAGGAGAAAAGGGTCCAAATAGTACGTAGAATTACTCAGATTTGAGACATTAACTGCTAGTACTAATGAATTTTATTAGAAGGATTCAAGGATTGAAACATATAAAATTCAACATTCTTTTAATAAATGAAATAAAAAAACAAACTATTAGCTAAGCAAATTATAGCTAATATAGAATAATGAATTACACATTCTCCTTAGAAGCAAAGATAGTTTCATTGTGTACTTAAGAACAACAAGCTTCATAAAATGGTATCAATGCTCAATCATCTTGCCTTACAGTCCTCATGAAAGGAAAAAAAGGAAAAATCTGCCATGGTGATGGTGGTAGTGGTAGTGGTGGTGGCAATGATGATGATGATGATGATGATGATAAAAGCTAACATCCGCATAGTGCTTTAATACTTTCAAAGTATTTTCAAATTATTTTATATATTTGGATCCAAAATTCTCAACTCATATACCAATATCTGTTATAGGAAGAGGGGAAATAGAGAAATTATATGGAAATTTTGACAAGTTCCATCAAACAAAATCAACGTAAACACTGACACTCAGTGACTCCAGTACAAAGTTAATGAATAAATATTTATCAAATACCTATTATTTGCCAAGTACTGTGCTAAATATGAGGGACACAAAATGAGTTAAAAGACAGACCCTCTGTAATGGTAAGCATAGAGGAGGATGCTGGAAAATATTTTGGAGCATATGCTGGTTAAAGAGAGAGAGAGACAGAGAGAGAGAGAGAGCAACCATTTATATATTACTCAGAAGTTTCAAATAAGATTTTTTAAAAATGCATGCAATTATAATAATTCCAATCTGACTTATCAAAACAAATAATTGACAATCAGAAATAGTAAATAGATAAAGGAATAGACATTGTTTCATTTTATTAACATTTTTTTTTTTAAAGAATGAGGTTGGAACACCATAAATCACTCATTACAACAAGATGGGCAAAAGAGTCCAGAAACTCCCAGAGCTAACTGGAAAATTGGTTTTTCAGACTGGGGAAAAATTTTCCTCTCTCTAATTTACAAAAATCAATTCCTTTTTAAAAAAATTTCTGGACCAACTGTTTCCCTACCACATGCCTGTTGGCACATATATATGAGAGGGACATAGGGATATGACCCTCCACTGAGATGGAAAGTGCTCCCCCTTCGGCCTAGTGATCTGATCTCAAAGTCTTAAAGCCCCTTAGAGCCCCCTATTTCTCTCTCTCTGTTTTTTCTCTAGAGAGAGGCAATAATGGGAAGCTACTATCCCCCTTTCTAAATATAGGCATATCAACTTAAAAATTGCTTCATAGGGTCTGCACCAAGATATTATGTAGATATGATAGATTGTTGCTGAAACAGGAAATTTTGCAAAATAACCTACGGCTGAACCCCTGAGGTTGGGGCACTCTGACCCAGGAGAGAGACTTATCGCTGAACAACCCAGGAGAGAGAGTCTTATCGCTGAACATCCCAGGAGAAAGATTTATTGCTGAACATATAGTATTAATCCAATTACTGCATTTTGCTCAAATTAGATGTCCATAAAGAGTATAAAAACTGCTTGGTTTCCTAATCTCGGTGTGTCACACCTCCTGGTTGTCCCAGTGAGTGTGGTACACCTTTCTTTCGAAAGAAATAAAATCAGTGATTTGGCCTCCTTTCTCCTCGAGTCTCTATTACAGGGGTCAGTGGGTGTACTTCCCATCCCACTCATATACAAAATGTATATGGTTTAAATGGGAGGTAACCTCAGAAGGAAGGTACTGACCATGGGAATGAAGTGGAAGATACCTACCCTAAAGACCTTTTAAAGGAGATGACATTAGAGCTGAGCCTTAAAGGAAGCCAATAAAGTCAGAAGGTTTCAGAAGATAAAGTAGAGTATTTTTGGCATGAAGGTCAGTCAATGACAATGCATGAACATGAGCTAGAGTATCCTAGGCAGAGAACAGCAAGAAGGCTGGTGTCAACTTTCTATGTTGTTTGAAAAGATAGCATGGGTTTGTCAAATACTTAATTGAAATCTATGTGAAAAAAATAGAACAATAAGTCAACAAGTATTTATTAATTTCTTACTCTGCTCTAGGCATTATAGTAGTTGCTGGGGATACAGAGACAAAAAAAGAAAAAAAAATCTCTGTCTTTAAAAAATTCCATTTTATGAAACAATATAAAAATAACCAAGTGAGTACAAATATAAATTAAATAAATACAGGGTAATATCTGCTTATAAGGAAGGTAGCTTACCAAGCATATGCTTCCCTGTTTGATATTTTTATCAATGACTGGATAAAGGAAAAATGGCAACATTAGAAATTCTCAATAGATAAAAAGCTTATGGGAATAGCTAACAGAGAGAACACAAAAAATACTAACTGACCAAAGAAGGGATTTGGAAGAGAAGATGGCAGGGGGAGAGGAAGTAAGAAGGAAGGTGTCTTAAGAAGTACTGAAAAATATCCCAGATGCAATCTAGTTCATTTTAGGATAAGCAAGTCCAATCTCTACATTTTATAAAAGAGGAAAGTAAAGACAAAGGAAGTAAAATTAACTTGCTTTACCAAGGTGACATATCTTGTTGTCAAAGGTGAGATTTACCTATCACTCGTTTTCAGGATTGAAATACTTTAACTGAAGATATTTCAGAAACAACAACAAAATTCATTTTTGAAAAAGTCAATGGGTATCATTATTGTTAGCATTGTACTCTATGATTTACTAATTTATTTTAGAAACATGCTTCGTTTTTATTTTTGGTTTATGCCTTTGTATTTAGGTAGCATAGTTTATATTTTTCTACATATATCATGACTATTGCTCATTTCAGCAGCAACAACAACAAAAGATAAATTGCTACATATGTCAAATATCCAAAGCTTCTGAATGGATTAGAAATACATAGTAGCCCAATTTTAACTTAACAGAATATCTCATTCATGAATATAGATGGTGATTATTTATGTGCATACATGTGCTTATTTAATCAAATAAATGATATACAAGTGTGATATATTTTTTTTCTTTCAGAAGCATCTGAAGGAGCCCATTGTTCTAAGATAATGCATATAAATATTTGAGTTCTTGACAATATCAAGTGATATCATCTTTAAAAGGCCTGGATTTATGATTCTTGTGAAGTGAGAGTCAAATTGGCTAGCACCCAGTCATGACAAATATATATATATATAGAAGCGGATCTTCAAAAATGAGAAGGCAAAACCTACTGTGTTATATAAATTGTTTTAAAGGAAAGAGCGTTGAATTTTGCAATAATTCAATCGAGGAAATGGAGGAGGAGAAGGGATTTCAATTAATATGTGGGTTAAAATATCTCTAAATCTAAGAGAAGATTAACACAGTTTCTTAAACTAAGTTTCTTAGCATGGAATGTGCTGGTACATGTTTAATAATTGGATGTACAGGAAAATGAAATGTATATGTAGCACGCTTGAAAGTATAATCTACATTATTGACTTTTTCCATCACTTTGTTCAGTCTAGACAATCAACAAAATAAATAATAAATGGAACCCTGATTTGGAGCTTTTGCTGATTTCTGAGATGAGAAATACATTGAAAATTTAATAATTAGCCTTCTCAGAGCCCATTGGAGATAGGTCCATCATATCCCTGATTAGGTTGATTGGCACCTTGTTGTAGACTTACTCTTCAAAAAATAATCAGGTAGTTGTGCATAGTTGATTCCTGGCCTACTAGTGAAACCTCTTTAACTCTTCTCATTAGGGCTTCATATAAAGTGACCAAAACCTCAGCCTATATGCAACTACATATGTATATTTCTGAACTTGACTACAAAGGACAATTAATAAAGACATGAAAACCTTAAAAATGTGAACTTTTTTCTATCATCAACCACTAATAGAGCCTAGTCCTTTAGAATATTTTTTGAAGATTTGAGAACAATGATGTAGAACTCCCAAAACTAACTGAGACAATACATCAGATAAGACCCCTCCATAAAGAGAAGAGAGAAAACCTAAGAGGAATTGAGTATTGTGACCAAAGCAAGGTTTTGGAATCTATCAGTTACTTAAAGGCTCACTTTGGTCATGTAGGACAAACAGGCTATAAGAGAAATTAGTGTAGGATGAGCAAGCTATGCTAGGGAATTAGATGCTTTAATAAGGGGGAAATGAAGCTATGTTGACCCAAGCAAAATTTCACTTCTATCCTCTCACTGTCTGAGCAACCACTGCTCTGTGGACATTATAAGGATTTAGCCAACAAATAGCTGAAGGAGATACAACTCCATCCAAACTATGTTGGAGTTTTTAATAGAAAAAAGGATATCTTTTTGCCTTTCAGTCAGGTAAAACAGTCAGAATCCTATGAGAAGACGTCTTTCTCTCCATATACACAAATGTGTTTCAAGGATATTATCAGAAATAAAAGTGACCTTATAGATAATCTAGTCTCTGCAGAAACAGAAAGCCAAAGTGAATTAAATAAGGATGCCCATTGAGTCAATGTCAGTGTCAAGACCTAATAAGTAAAGTTTTCCATGATATTTGGCTATCTCTCTTGTGGGATGGCTCAACTTGGTGATGTTCACATAAAGTCACACACACACACACACACACACACACACACACATTTGTAAGCCAATACCATCTAACTTCTCTCTGGCTCACGTTGAGCATTGAAAGGATGGATAAACAAAACTAAGCTTGAGCTGATGCATAACTCTGATACCAAGCCTAGGGCAGTTGACTTTGCTTCCCCAAAGATCAGTAGATTACATGGCATAACTCAAATATTAGGACCAAGATTTACTTAAAATATTAGCAATTACTCTGCTTAGAAAAAACAGACTTAGGAAGCTGGTGTAGTTAGACTCTAGCTTATTAGCTAGACTACAAGGGGCTTCAAGGAACGCCAGAACCCTATGAATACCTGGGTCAGTAAATGAGGCTGCAGATTTCAGGGCAGAAAGTATCCCTTGAGGGCAGCTAGGTGGCACAGTGGATAGAGCAACAGACCTGGATTCAGGAAGACCTGAATTCAAATCCGGCCTCAGACACTTGACACTTACTAGCTCTGTGACCCTGGGCAAGTCACTTAACCCTCATTGCCCTAAAAAAAAAAAAAAGTATTCCTTGAAATTGGGAAGGATAATGTTTATTAAATTTTCTTAGCACCAGGAAGATAATTGTTATAAAATCACAGAATCTCAACATGCTTCAACATCCATCCAGTTATATCAGTACTTGAAAAATAATAATAAAGCTTGAAGGCTTCCAGTGAGAAGGAATCCACTACCTGTTGAGGAAGCCCATGTGTGGCTTTAATTGTTAGAAAAACATTCTGTATATTAATTTTAGACCTACCCCTTGAGAACTATCTATTTCTCAAGGTTATATCCTCAGTGGACAAAATGAACCAATTAATCAATCAACAATTTTTTTAAATTAAATGTTTATTATATTCCATGCACTATGTTAAATTCAGGTTAATAGAAAGAAAAAAAAAGGGAAAAGGTAAAAGAGTCCAGGCCTTCCAGGAGCTTACATTTTAAGGAAGGAGAAAACATACATAAATCAGTATATGTTATCTTCCCCAGTAAAATTAATAGAACAATTCCTAATAAGACAATAATTGGAATGAGTCTTCAACAACCCTTCAAATATTTGAAGACAGCTATCATAATTGCCTTCACCAAGTTGTCTGTTCTTCAGAATAAATATCCTTTCTTTCTGTGACTAATTCTCACAAAACATTATATCAAAGCCCTTAATCATCCTGATTAGTTGTTGGTTGTTTTCCAGTTTTTTCTAAAATGAGGCATCCAGAATTGAATATAGAACTCAAGATGAAATCTGACCAAGGCAGTAGAATTATGATGAAATCATAGATTTACTTATTTAAGGTATTAGTTTGGGAAATCAGGTAAGGGTTGGGAGTCCCTGGAGCTAGCTCCAGGGGACTATTATTGACCCAAGATAATCTACTGATAAATTTCCAGTATGAGCATTTATAGCTGAGAAATTGGAAAATACTACAAATAAAGGCTTGATTTATTATTTTGTTTATTATCTAGATTTAAGAAAATGAGAGAGAAAATGCTAATGTTGTTTTTAATTCTTTTCAGTCATGTCCAAGTCTTCATGACCCCAGTTGGGGTTTTCTTGCAATGATACTGGACTGGTTTGCCATTTCCTTCTCCAGCTCATTTTATAGATGAGGAAACAGACAAACAGGGTTAAGTGACTTGCCTAGGATCACACAGCAAGTAAGTGTCAGAGGCTAGATTTGAACTCATGAAGATAAGTCTTCCCAATTCCAAGCCTGGTATTCTATCCATTGTGCCACCTAGCTGCTGAAAAAGCTAACAATGAAGATGAAATTTAAAATTATATCTTCTATCCTTTTTTTTTTTTGAAAAATCAATTGCACTAAAAATACCTTATAGAGCGTCTTATTTAATTGCCTAAATGTACAAATTAGGAAATGAAGGCACAGAGTAGTGAAATCATTTGTTCCAGGTGCCCCAGCTAATAAGTAGCAAAACCAGGGTGTCTTGTCTCCAAATTCAGCACAATTTCTATTGTTACCACACTGCCTTTCACATTGTGTCTCTAGTCCTGGATACCATATTCTTTTTTATGTAACCTGAGATCACAGGTGTTTGTTTCTTTTTTCATTTTGTTTTCATATGCATGTACATGTAAATGTATGTAGTCCTTAATTTGATATGCACAATAGCCTTGTGAAAGACCAGAGAGCAAAAATTATTTGCCTTAAAAAATTATTGTTAAATGAAAGAAGCAAAGGCTGAGTGCTACCATATACCCACTTTATCCTGACTATTGACTGCTACAATAGCTTTGTCACCAGAGGCTAGTAATAAGAAAAACCTAGAGTAGAAGGAGAAAAGGACCAAGACATAATGCCATCAAAGAGCAATGCCCACCATTTCCTACACTGGAAATTCAATTCTTCCCACTATAAGACACATGGACAAATACTTATGCAACTGGAAAAAATAAAACCAAAAAAACATTACTGGTAGTGATGGGACTGGGAAAAGAAAACAGCAGCTTTGGTAATAGGTTTATGGCATTGTTGATCAGTACTCTTGTATTTGGATCTGAAATTGAAGGAAAAGTAGACTAGGCTTATCAGTGCAGACTTTAAGTGACTACATAACAATGTGCTAATTATTTAGAATAAAGCAAAACATTTAAATGTATTACCTCAAACAACAGACCTTAAACATTTTTAAATCTTGAAAAATTTACTATGTCCTGTCTTCCTGAAATTGTATGTTTTATATCATTTGGAATTGCGGGTTACAAGATTTGACACTTTTTCTTTTTTTTTTCTTTTTTTATCATAAAAAGTATTTTATTATTTTCTAGTTATATGTAGAGTTTTCAGCATTTGTTTTTATAGGATTTCTAGTTTCAAATTTTTCTACCTCCTTCCCCTCCCACACCCTTCCCCAAGACAGCAAGCAATCTGATATAGGTTATATATGTATAATCACATTAAACACATTTTTGCATTAGTTATGCTGTGAAAGAAGAATCAGAGCAAAAGGGAAAAACCTCAAAAAAAAAAAAGAAAAACAAAAAAATAGAAATAGTATGGTTCAATCTGCACCTAAATTCCACAGTTCTTTTTTTTCTGGATTTTGAGAGCATTTTCCATCATGAGTCTTTTGGAACTATCTTGGATCATTGTATTACTGAGAAGAGTCGAGTCTATCATAGTTGATCAACACAAAATGTTGTTAATACTGTGTATAATGTTCTCTTGGTTCTGTTCATCTCACATAGCATCATTTCATGTAAGTCCTTCCAGGTTTCTCTGAAATCTGCCTGCTCATCATTTCTTACAGCAGGATAGAGTTCCATTACATTTATATACCACAACTTATTCAACCATTCTCCAACTGATGGGAATCCCTCAATTCCAATTCCTTGTCACAATAAACAGAGAAGATTTTTGTACCTCTGGGGCATTTTCCCTCTTCTATGATCTCTTTGGGAAAAAGACCTAATAGTGGTAATGCTGTGTCAAAGGGAAAGGTATGGACAGCTTTATAGCCCTTTGGGCATAGTTCAAAATTGCTCTCCAGAATGGTTGGATCAGCTCACAGCTCCACCAACAATGCATTAGTGTTCCAAATTTTCCACAGCTTCTCCAGTATTTATTATTTTTCTTTTTGGTTATATTAGCCAATCTGATAGGTATCAGGTGGTTCCTTAGCGTTGTTTTAATTTGCATTTCTCTAATCAATAGTGATTTAGAGCATTTTTTCATGTGGCAATATATAGCTTTGATTTCTTCATCTGAAAACTGCCTGTTCATATCCGTTGACCATTTCTCTATTGGGGAATGACTTGGATTCTTATAAATTTGAATTAGTTCCAAATATATTTAGAAATGAGGCCGTTATCAAAAAAACTGCTATAAAATTTTTTTCCCAGCTTTCTGCCTCCTTCTAATTTTGAATGCATTCCTACTGTTTTTACAAAAAATAAAAATTAAATTTAATGTAATCAAAATCATCCATTTTGCACTTCATAAATTCTCTATCTGTTGTTTGATCATAAACTGTTGTCATTTCCAAAGATCTGAGAGGTAAACCATTCCTTCCTCTCCTAATTTACCTATGGTATCACCTTTTATGTCTAAATCATGTACCCATTTTGACTGTATTTTAGTATAAGGTGTAAGATGTTGATCTATGCCCAGTTTCTGCCATACTATATTTTAGTTTTCCCAGCAGATTTTGTCAAATACTGAGTTCCTATCCCAGAGGTATTTGGGTTTATCAAACAGTACATTACTAAAGTCATTTACTACTGTGTCTCCTGTGCTTACTCTATTCCATTGAACCACCACTCTATCTCTTAGCCAGTGCCAAATAGTTTTGATGACTGCTGCTTTAGAGTAAAGCTTCATATTTGGTATAGCTAGCCCACCTTCCTGTGCTTTTTTTTTTCTCATTAGTTCCCTTGATATTCTTGACCTTTTGTTCTTCCAGATGAATTTTCTTATACTTTTTTTCTAGCTCTATAAAATAATTTTTAGGTAGTTTGATTAGAATGGCACTGAATAATTAATTTATGTAAAATTATCATTTTTATTATATTAGCTCAGCCTATCCAAGAGCAATTGATATTTTTCCAATTATTTAGATATTATTTTATTTCTGTGAAAAGTGTTTTGTAATTGTGTTCATATAGTTCCTGGGTTTGTCTTGGCAATTAGACTCCCAAGTATTTTATATTGTCCACCGTTACTTTGAAAGGAATTTCTCTTTCTACCTCTTGCTGCTGGACTTCATTGGTCATGTATAAAAATGCTGATGATTTATGTGGATTTATCTTATAGCCTGCAACTTTGCTAAAGTTGTTAACTGCTTCAAGTAGTTTTTTAGTTGATTCTCTAGGATTCTCTAAGTATAACATCATATCATCTGCAAAGAGTTATAAGTTTGTTTCCCCCTTGGCTATTCTAATTCCTTTAATTCTTTTTTATTCCCTTATTGCTAAAGCTAACATTTCTAGTACACTATTAAATAATAAAAGTGATAATGGACATCCATTTTTCACCTCTGATCTTATTGGGAATGCCTCTTGTTTATTCCCATAACAAATAATGTTTGCTGATGGTTTTAGGTGGATACTGCTTATTATTTTAAGGAAAGCTCCACCTATTCCTATGCTCTCTAATGTTTTATTAGGAATGAGTTCTTCATTTTGTCCAAAGCTTTCTCTGCATCTATTGAGATCATCATATGTTTTTTGTTAGTTTTCTAATTGATGTGGTTGATTATGTTGATAATTTTCCTAATGTTGAAGCAGACATGCATTCCTGGCATAAATTCCACCTGGCCATAGTGTCTTATTCTGGTGATCACTTGCTTTATCTCCTTGCTAACATCTTATTTAAGATTTTTTGCATCAATATTCGTTAGGGAAATTGGTCTATAATTTTCTCTCTCTGTTTTAGCTCTGTCTGGTTTTGGTATCGACACCATATTTGTCTCATAAAAGAAGTTTTGTAGAACTCCTTCTTCACCTATTATCTTCCCGTGTAGGGATGTAAACCATTTAACTTTATTAAATCACATTTTCCCCGTTTATCTTTATATATTTCTCTTGAGTCTTGTATGTTAAGATCAAATTTTCTGTTAAGTTCTGGTCTTTTCATCAGGAAACCTTGAAATTCCCTTATTTCACTGAATGCCCATCTTTTCCCCGGAAAGAGAATGCCCAGTTTTTCTGGGTAATAAATTCTTGACTGAAATCCAAGCTCCTTTGTCTTCCAGAATATCATATTCCAAGCCTTCCTGATCCTTTAATGCCTGAAACTGCCAGGTCTTGTGCAATTCTGCCTGTGGCTCATGTTATTTAAATCGCTTCTTTCTGGCTGCTTGGAGTATTTTATCCTTCACCTGATAATTCTGGAATATGGCAACAATATTCTTTGGAGTTTTCCTTTTGGTGTCTCTTTCAGGAGGTGATCAGTGGATTGGTGTGGTAAGAGAAAACTAGATGAAGGCTTGTGAAATCCTCTTTGAATGGGTACTGGCACAAACATGCCTTCATTTACATTATTTTTTTCCTATCTAGAAAACCAACTTATTGAATCTATGGTAGATGCCATATGAAAAACCTATGATGGTATGTGGGGGTTGGGTGGGAGGGAATGGAAATCTTTAGACTATGGAAACAGTGGGTATGAGGGTAGACTGTTTTTATGGGTAAGCTGAATCCATTTATAGACACAAAATAGTGTCTATACACAGATAGTGGTAAAATGGTCCAAGTATTATGACTACATGCAGGCAATTGAAAATACAAGATTAACAGACTAGAGTTTAGAAGAAAAGTTAAAAGTTTTGGGGGGGGGGAAGGGAGGCAGCCAAGATAGTGGAGAGAAGCCAGGAAGTTTGCCTGAACTGTCCCAAGGTTTCCCTCACAAACAACATTAAATCAAGCCTCTAAATAGATTCTGGAGTTACAGAACCTACAAAAAATAGAGAAAGAATTTTCTACCTTGAGATAATTTTGAAGACTTCAGGAAAGGTCTTTTCATTTGGGTGAAAGAGGAGCAAAGTGGAGCAAAGTGCAGCACAGATCAACAGCTGAAGCCTTTCGGGTCTGGCTCAACAGGCTGGTGGTGCACCAGAGTAGTTATGAGATCCCACAGTTTCCTGGTTGAGAGGGCAAACTGCCCTCTAGAGAACCACCCATAGGACAGGTGTGACTAGGCCAACCCAAATCAGGGCAGAGAGCAAGCCCAGAGCTTTGAGGAATCCAAGAGCCCCAGAGGCCTCAAAGCAGAAAACCAGTGATCAGCCTCCTGGTTCTCAGCACAAGAATCTTGAAACAATGGCCCCTGTACATCAGGAGCAAAGCTTAACTTTAAAAGTCTCAAAATCTGATAAAATATGAGTAAGAAACAGAATTGAACACTTACCATAGAGAGCTTCTATGGTGACAGGAAAGGCCAAAACATAAACTCAGATGAGACAACACTGTAAAAATGCCTACACATGAAGCCTCAAAGGGGAAGATGAATTGGTCTCAAGAGCGAAAAGCCTTCTTGAAAGAGCTCAAAAAGGATTATAAAAATTAAATAAGAAGGGTAGAAGAAAAATGGAAAAGAAATGAGATAAACAAGTTAAGCAAGAAAATTATGAAAAAAGAATCAATAGCTTGGAAAAGGAAGCACAAAATTGACTGAAGAAAACAATTCCTTAAAAATACAACTGGCCAAATCGGGGGGAAAATCAACTGAAAAAATTTAATCCTTAAAAAGTAGAATTGGGCAATAGAAATGCAGATTCAAAAGCTTACTGAAGAAAATATTGCCTTAAAAATTAATATTGGGCAGGTGGAAGCTAATGACTTCATGAAACACCAGTAATCTTTCAAATATATTCAAAATAATGAAAAAGTAGAAGAAAATGTAGTAAATTTCATCAAAAAGAATCTGACTTGGAAAATAGATACAGGAAAGATAATTAAGAATTTTTGGACTATTTGAAAGCCATGATAAAAAAAAGTCTAGAAATCATATCTCAGAAGTTTACCAAGGAGAACTGCCATGATATTGTAGAGTCAGAGGATAAAACCATCATTGAAAAAATCTACTGATCACCTCCTGAAAGATAACCCCAAAGGAAAAATCCAAGGAATATTATAGCCAAATTCCAGATTTATCAAGTGATGGATAAAATACTGCAACCAACCAGAAAGAAACAGTTTCAATATCTTGGAGCCAGTCAAGATTACACAGGACCTGGCAGATTCAATGTTAAAGAATTGGAGGACTTGAATCATGATATTCTTGAAGACAGGGATTGGATTGCAACTAAGGATCAACTACCCATCAAAAATGAACATTATCTTTCAGGGGAAATTATGTGCATTCAATGAAACAGGAGACTTTCAAGGTTTCCTGATGAAAAGACCAGAACTAAACAGAAAATTTGATCTTCAAATACAAGACTCGAGAGAAGTATAAAAGGTATACAGAAAAGAAAACACGTTATTCAATAAGGTTAAACTGTTTGCATCCCTAAAAGGGAAGTTAATACTTGTAACTCTTGAGAATTGTATCTCTATTTGGGCAGATAGGCATATACATAGAGGGTATAGGTATAAATTGACTTTGATGTGACGATATAAACAAATAAAGGATTTTAAAAGTATATGGGGGGGGCAGTTAGGTGGCATAGTGGATAAAGCACTGGCCCTGGATTCAGGAGTACCTGAGTTAAAATCTGGCCTCAGACACTTGACATTTACTAGCTCTGTGACCCTGGGCAAGTCATCTAACCCCCATTGCCCCCTCAAAAAAAAAAAAGTATATAGGGAGAAGAAAGGAGAGGTAGAATGGGGTAATTACATCACATGAAGAGGTGCAAAAGACCTATTACAATAGAGGGAAAGAAAGGAGGGGGGACTGAGCATTATTTCAACCTTACTCTCATTGGATTTGACTCAAATAAAGAATAACATACACAGTTATTTTGGTTAACATAATTTATCTTAGCATATAAGGGAGTAGAAGGGTAAGAAAGAAAAGGGTGGTGTAGAGTGCTGATCAAAGGGAGAGAGAAGTAGGAGAGGAAAAGGGAATGTAAAGGGAGGGAGGATGATAAGAGAGAAGGTAGACAGAGGGAGCAAGTGGGCAATAGCAAAAAGCTGGTGAGGAAGAATAGGGTGAAAAAAAGTATAAATAAAGGGTAAAATAAGATCAAGGGAAATATACAATTAGTTATCATAAATATGAATGTTAATGGGATGAACTGTCCAATGAAATGGAAGCGAATAACAGAGTGGATTCAAAACTGAAATCCTACAATATGTTATTTACAAAAAACAAACAAACATTTGAGGCAAAGAAATACATGCAGAGTAAAGGTAAAAGGTTGGAGCAGAATAAATTATGAAACTGAAGGGAAAAAAAGCAGGGGTAGGGATCCTTATCTCAGACAAAGCAAAAGCAAAATTAGATCTAATTAAAAGAGATAAGGAAGGAAATTACATCTTGCTAAAAGGTACCATAGACAATGAAGTTATATCAATACTAAACACAAATGCACCAAGTGGTATAGCATCCAAATTCTGAGAGGAGAAGTTAAGTGACTTATAGGAAGAAACAGACTGCAAAACTATACCAATGGGGGATTTCAACCTCACCCCTCCCAGAATTAGATAAATCTAACCACCAAATAAATAAGAAGTTAAGGTGATAATAGGATTTTAGAAAAGTTAGATATGATAGACTTCTGGAGAAACATACACAAAAATTACCATGAATTAGGGCACAAAAATCTCACAGTCAAATGCAAAAAGGCAGAAATAGGAAATGCATCCTTTTCAGATCATGGTGAAAAAAAATTATGGGTAATAAAATGCCATGGAAAGATAGACTAAAAATTAAATGGGGGGAGCTGGTGGTGCAGTGGATAGAGCACCAGCCCTGGAGTCAGGAGTACCTGAGTTCAAATCCGGCCTCAAACACTTAACACACGTACTAGCTGTGTGACCCTGGGCAAATCACTTAACCCCAATTGCCTCACTTAAAAAAAAAAAAAGGTCTTTAAAAATTAAATGGAAACTAAATATCATCCAAAGGAATGATCAGGCCAAAAAACAAATCATAGAAACAATAATTTCACCAAAGAGAATGACAATAATTAGACAACATACCAAAAATGTATGAGATGTAGTCAAAGCATTTCTTAGGAAAAGTTTTATATCTCTAAATGCTTACATGAATAAAATAAAGAAGGAGGAGATCAATGAATTGGGCATACAACAAAAAATAATAAAAAAGGAACAAGTTAAAATTCTCAATTAATTACAAAGTTAGCAATCCTGAAAATCAAATTAGAGATTAATAAAATTGAAAGTAATAAAACTATAGAATTAATATGTAAAACTAAGAACTACTTTTATAAAAAGAATCAATAAAATAGATAAGCCTTCAGTTAATTGGATTAAAAAAAAAAGAAAACCAAACTACCAGGATCAAAACAAAAAGGAGTGAATTCACCACCAATGAAATGGAAATTAAATCAATAATTAGGATAATATACTATGACCTGGTGAGATTTATACAGGGAATACAGGGCTGGTTCAGCATTAGGAAAACTATCAACATTATTAACTACATCAAAAAGAAAACTAACCAAAACTATATGATTATCTTAATAAATTCAGAAAAATCTTTTGACAAATTACAGCACTCATTCCTATTAAAAACACTAGAGAGCATAGGAATAAATGGAGCTTTTAATATGATAAGCAGTATCTACCTAAAACCATCAGCAATCATTATATATAATGGGGATAACTTAGAGGCCTTGCCAATAAGATCAGGAGTGAAATAGAGATGTCCCTTATCACCTCTATTATTCAATGTTGTACTAGAAGTGTTAGCTTTTGAAATAAGAGAGGAAAAAGAAATTGAAGGAATTAGAATAGGCAAGGAGGAACCAGAACTATCACTCTTTGCAGATAATATGATGAGATACTTAGAGAATCAACTAAAAAATTACTTGAAATAATTAACAACTTTAGCAAAGTTTCAGGATATAAAATAAATCACACTAAATCATCAGCATTTCTATATATAAAGCCCAGCAGCAAGAGATAGAAAGAGAAATTCCATTTTAAAGCAACGGCAGACAATATAAAATATTTGGGAGTCTACATGCTAAGAAAAACCTAGGAACTCTATGAACAAAAATTACAAAGTATTTTTCACACTAATAAATCAGATCTAACAACTGGAAAAATAATCAATTGTTCACGGATAGGCTGAGCTAATATAATAAAAATGACAATTGTACCAAATTAATTTTCTTATTCAGTGCCATACCAATCAAACTACCTAAAAATTATTTTATAGAGCTAGAAATAAAGTATAATAAAATTCATCTGGAAGAACAAAAGGTCAAGAACATAAAGGGAACTAATGAAAAAAAAATGCATAGGAAGGTGGGCTAGCTGTACCAAATTTAAAACTATACTATAAAAGGGTAGTCATCAAAACTATTTGGTACTGGCTAAGAAATAGTGGTGGATCAGTGGAATATGTTAGACATAGGAGACACAGTAGTAAATTACTATAGTATCTGCTGTTTGATAAACCCAAAGCCTCTGGTTTCTGGGATAAGAAGTCACTATTTGACAAAAACTGCTGGGAAAACTGGAAGATAGTATGGCAGAAACTAGGCATAGACTAACAACTTATACCATATAACAAAATAAGGTCAAAATGGGTACATGATTTAGACATAAAGGGTGATATACAAAAATTAGGAGAGGAAGGAATAATTTACCTCTCAGATCTATGGAGAAGAGAAGAATTTAAGACCAAACAAGAGATACAAAATATGAAGAAATGCAAAATGGGTGATTTTGATTATATTAAATTAAGAAGGTTTTGTACAAACAGAAGCAATGCAGCCAAGATGATAAGGAAAGCAAAAAGTTGGGCAGCAATTTTTAAAAGCAGTGTTTCTGATAAAGGTCTCATATCTAAAATATATAGAGAATTGAATCAAATATACAAGATTACACGTCATTCCCCAATTGAGAAATGGTAAAAGGGTATGAACAGACAGTTTTCAGATGAAGAAATCAAAGCTATCTATTGCCATATGAAAAAAATGTTCTAAACCATTATTGAATAGATTAATGTAAATTTTTTTTTAGCCAAGCTTTTTATTTAATGTTTCAAAAAATATATTTAGTTAAACAGACCAAAGCCCATGTCATCATCAGACTCCTCGAATTCTTCTTTTTTTGCTTCCTCTTTCTTCTTCTCCTCAGCTGGGGCAGCTGTGCGAGCAGGAGCAGCACCTCCAGCAGGGGCAGTACCACCAGCTGCTGGGGCAGGTCCACCAACTCCTACATTGCAGATGAGACTTGCAATGTTTACATTGTTCAGGGCCTTTGCAAATAATCCAGGCCAGAATCGTTCAACATTTATACCTGCTGCTTTAATGAGGGCATTACTTTTATCCTCCTTGACAGTAACCTCATCTTCATGAAGGATGAGAGCAGAGTAAATGCAAGAGAGCTAGGAGACGGCCATTTCAGGAGATGGATGAGGAGAGACTTGTTTATACTGGTACTAGTCACCAGCTGAAGTGAGGATTCACCCCAAAGTGGCCTTAGCTTCCGAAGAAGAACCGAGCACCTTATAGACAACTGAAGAGAGCTGAATGTAAATTTAAAGAACTCTGAGGTACCACCTATGAGATTGCCTAATATGACAAAAAAAGAAAATAATAAATGTTGGAGAAGATGTGGAACAATTAGAACACTAATGTATTATTGGGGGAGTTGTGAACTGATCCAACCATGGTGGAGAGCAATTTGAAACTATGCCCTAAGGGCTATGGGGCTGTACATATCCTTTCACACAGCAATACAACTTTAGGTCTATATCCCAAAGAGATAATACAAAAGGGAAAAGGACCCACATGTACAAAAATATTTATAACAGTTCTATTTGTGGTGGCAAAGAATTGGAAACTGAGGGGATGCCCATCAATTGGAGAATGGCTTAACAAGTTGTCGTATAAGAATGTAATGGAATACTATTGTGCTGTAAGAAATGATGAGCAAGCAGATTTCAGAAAAAAAACCTGGAAAGACTTCAGTGGACTGATGCTGGGTGAAGTGAGCAGAACCAGGAGAACACTGTACATAGTAACAACAATATCATGTGATGATAAGCTGTGATAGACTTAGCTCTTCTTAGCAATACAATGATTCAAGACAATTCCAAAGAATTCATGATGGAAAATGCTCTTCACATCCAGAAAAAGAACAAGAGAATCTGAATGCAGATTGAACCATACTATTTTTACTTTTTTTGTTTTTCTTTTTTGAGGCTTTTCCTTTTTGTTCTTATTCTTCTTTTACAACATGATCAATGTGGAAATATGTCTAATGTGATTGTACACATGTAACCTATATCAGATTGCTTTCTGTCTCAGGGAGGGGGAGGAAAGGGAGAGAGGCAGAAAATGTAGAACTCCAAATCTTTTAAAAATGAATGTTGGGGCAGCTGGTGGTGCAGTGGATAGAGCACCAGCCCTGGAGTCAGGAGGAGCTGAGTTCAAATCGACCTCAGACACTTGACACTTACTAGCTGTGTGTGGACCCTGGGAAAGTCACTTAACCCCAATTACCTCACCAAAAAAAAATAATAATATTGAAAACTATCTTTATATGTAACTGGAAAAAAATAATATTAAGACTAAAAAAAAAGAAAGAAAGTAGAAGGCAGGACTCACACCTCTTTTTGTATATACCATGGTATCTAGCACAATGCTGAGACATCTTGAGACCTCATTATATATGTGAGTCCACTGGTTAAAAATGGTGAAAGCTGGAGATACAGTTTTCGGAGTTTTTTGTCTGTTTGTTTGTTTTGTTTTCATAGAGGTGAGAATGAATTTCCTAGGAATGAAAGAGATCACCAAAGGAAATAATGTACAAGAGAAAAGAGACTTAATGGGACCCTGGGGGTGGGTGGGGGATTTTAGGAGATGGAAGGAGCTGAACCAAGGAAAAAAGCCATCAGAAGGGGAAACATGAGAGGATGGCATTATGGAAGCCAAAAGAATAGATAATCAAGAAGAAATGGTCATGGGTATCAAATGTTGCAGAGAGGTTAAAAAAAAATCAGGACTAAAATAAAGGCTATTTGTTATTGATGAGGCAATTGGTGACTTTGGAGCAGGCAGTTTCTCTAGAGTGAAGGGCATTGAAGCCAGACTGCTTCCCTATTTTATTGTAGGGTGGATCAAGTCAAACTAAGCAGATGAAAGAGTTCTGGAGCCTGTATCTGGACCTAACCATAGCAGTCCCACAGAAGGAGCCAGTCCAGAACCTGACTGACCAAGATAAGAAGGAATGGTTCCAAACTATTGTGTCTACAGATAAGAAGATCCAGTAAAAGGATTTAAGAAAGATTTTGAAATATTCTAGGTTGTGGTCTGCATGTCAAATGCTGAGCTCAAGTTCTTGGCCTGGGGCAAAATGCAAATCTCCAAGTAGCTACCAGAAATCTAGTTTTAGGAGAGCTAATAGAATTGGGGAAAGGAGATACAAGGAATCACAGCTGCCAGTGCTAACAATTTGGCTGCTTCCCACTCAACACCATCTATTTGTATCATGGGTGAGTGTGCCACCTCTACCTCCCCACCCCCCTTGGACTTATTGGGCTGCAGCTGTGCCATGAAACATTCTGACAATTAAGAGGAGTAAGAAGTTAGTGGGTGGAGAGGAAGTAAAATCCAGAAGTGCACTAATAGGCTACTGAGGTCTATAGACCAAGGCTCTAAATCTGAATAATAAAATAAATTAGGGATCTTATCCTGAGCAACTAAAGATGACCTAATATGTATCACAGAGACTTGATGAGATCATCAGAGGTGGCACAGCTATTAAGTGTCTGAGGCCAGATTTGAACTGAGGAAGATGAGTCTTCCTGACTCCATGCCTGGTCCTCTACCTATTTCACCACCAAGCTACATATTCAAATATGGATTAGATTAGCTTTCTGAGGTCTCTGCACTTCTGATATTCTAAAATTGCTTTTATTTATGATTATTTTTGGTTTTTGTTTTTTTTCGATTGGTACTAGTAAATGCAAGCCAGTGGGGCAGCTAGGTGGCGCAGTGGATAAAGCACCGCCCTGGATTCAGGAGTGCCTGAGTTCGGATCCGGCCTCAGACACTTACTAGCTGTGTGACCCTGGGCAAGTCACTTAACCCTCATTGCCCTGCTAAAATTAAAAAAAAAAATGCAAGCCAGCATTGTGAAACAGTAGCCTGAAGTGCTAATATGTCAGGCTGCATCAATAGAAACACACTGCCCAGGGTGTGTGGTAACAGCCTCTCATATTCTACACTAGGACACTAGGACAATTATAACATCTAGATTTGCATGCCACATTTTAAAACATGCTTCAATAAGCTAGAGCAGGAATGCTTAAGCTACTTGGGAAAAATATAGTATTATAAAAAAACCCACCAAAATACATCAATATAAACTGTTGTTTTTTTTTTTAAAAAGGTATTGAGATATGCTTCAAGACTTGGCTGGCTCAGGAAGGTAAGATAGTTGCAGTTACTTCCTCTTGTCTTGAGTACAAAGCAGCCATTAGGACCTCAGGCTAGTGTGAGGTGGGTGGAGGTTCATTTATCTGAATCCTATTGAGATATCCTCAAAGTCTATTCCAGTTGAATATCTTATCTTGTTATCTTTTGTTAACTGTTAAATTACTTGTTAGTATCTCATTTTGTCCCAAGGTAGAACTGGCTAGAGTCCCACCCAGCACAGAAAACTTCCTTCCACATTGCCTCCTTGAAAAAGGAATTGATTTCTTTTCTCTTAGTATACAGGCTGATACTGGGATATATGATATCCTAAGGTTCTTAGGAGAGTGCTTAAACCAGAAGGCAGGGTGGAGGGAATTTGGGTTAGCATCTAAGGAGGGAGAAATTAAGGTGATATTGAATTGGGAATAACCTTTAAAAATGCTTGTTGGTTGATTCTGTCTTTATTTTTTCACTATTATTTCTTACATTACTTAGCCTTGCATTTCTTAGTAAATTATAAGGTCCTTATTGGAACGACTTCTAATTTATGTTTCTGTATTTCCCAAAATACCTAGAGTTAATGCTGGACACATAATTGCTATACAATATATAAATACTTAATGCATTATTGACTGCGATAATGTTCCATACTTTAAGGCATTATTAGTGGGGAAGGGGTTCTCAGTTTTTGGATATAGGATATAAGCATTGTTTAAGATGAATAAAAGAAACAAATATTAAACACTTTATGCCACCACATGTGCTTAGCACTGGTGATATAAATAAAAGCAAGCATGATAATCCCTGACTTCAAAGAGATTACATTTTATAGGAGAAGAAAACATAAACTAGGTAGAGTAGAAAAAGGGGGGTGAGGTGACAAGGGAATTTGAATCTTGCCTAGAACTGGTGTTATGGTCTGGCTGTTGGCAATATGAGGTGTAAGGTCACTTATCAGGGTCCCAGGATGGGAGTTTGAGTTCCAATGGGAGAAGGAAAAGGGCTAGAATGAAGGTGATTTAGCATTAGTTGAGATTTTATAAGAAATATAAGACATAATAACAACTGATTTCCATACAGTGCTTTAAAATTTACAAAACAATACTTTATATACATCATCCTATTTGATTCTCATAATTACCTTATAAGGTAGAAATGAGAGAATTTATTATTCCCATTTTGCAGATGATGAAACTAAGGCTCAGTGTTTTATCTTTAATCACATAGCCATTAAGAATTGGGCAGGGTTTAAAGTCATATCCTCCCAAACAAATGTCCAGCAATCTATCCACTATACCATATTGCCTCTTTAATTTCCTTACTCTTAAAAGTAAAAAGATACTAATCTCATTTGCCACAACAAGATTCTTGGCTAATAATCACATTTATGATATTCATTGATTTGGTATGTGCATTATCCTGTCTGTGTCTGTCTTTCCTATATTTATTTCTATTAATTCTTAATTAAGTCAATCTGTATCTGTCAGATAATGTCAGATCTGTCAAATCAAGTAATATGGTACAGATTAGATTAGTAGTAGCATGCTCTATATAGGTTCAATTTACACCATAATTTATGACACGCTCCTTGAAAGAAAACTATTTTAGTAAGGGTAAAGTGTCAAGAAAACTTGTTAGAATAGACATGTGTAAAATCTAGTGTATTTGATTTAATAAATACCACAATATGGTAAAATCTTGTCACGTTTTTCTTTGGTACATCCATACTTCTATCTAACTGAGCAGGCTTGTGGATTTTATCCAGAAGAATCTGACTCAAAAGTATATATATATATATATATATATATATATATATATATATATATATATATATATTTTTTTTTTTTTTGTTTTGAACATTGATGAATTTAAATTAGAGGTCTGATAAAGGTGCAGGTAAGGCAAACGAGACTGCATCCAACCATAGGAAAGGCTTATTGAAGGAAAACCCAATACTAACTACTAAGAGAAGCCACCAGGGTCTGTGGTAAGGAATAATTAGCCACCTTGGAAGTCAGTTCATTTATGCATTCTCTTTAATTCAATCCAACAAACATTTGTTAGAAACCCACTGTTTCAAATGCTATCCTAATTTTTAGAGAGACAAAGGACAAAGGAATGAAACAGTTCCTACCCCCAAGAAGCTTTGAGACTCCCTCTTGAATAGAGTTGTTTAGATTAGAAATTGAAGAATAATTCAGTCTCCAACTCAGGCCTCTTTATTTAAATAGCCTTAGACTCCCAGGCCATGATTCATCTTATTCATCATAGTAATCTATCAGGACACTAGAACCTAACTATCATGGACATCACCTTGTCTACTGTCCTAACACCATATACATTTTGTAGTAAACCACACCCCACCCCAGCACCCCACTTCACTTCTTGCTCAAGAAAAAAGAATGTCACCATTGCTGCTGGTAGGTAGAACAGTGAATAGAATGCTGGATGTGAAATGAGGAAGACCTGAGTTCTAATTCAGTCTCAAGAATTTACTAGTTGTATGACCCTGGGCAGGTCACTTAATCTCTATCTGCCTCAGTTTCTTCATCTATAAAATTGGAATAATAATAGTACCTATATCCCGGGGTTGTTATGAGGATAAAAATAATATTTTAAAGTGCTTTGAAAAACACAAAATGACATATAAATGGTAGAGATTATTATTATTATTATTATTATTATTATTATTATTGAAAATATGTGACAATCTATTGTGCTGTGGATATCATTCATTAATCAAGATAACCCAGGCCGAAATTTCCTTTCTTGGCTGCCACTCCCTATTATTTGTTGTATCTTCATAGAAGAATATAAGTTCACTCTTTGAGGGCAGAGATTACATCACTTTTAGTTTTGTGTTCCCATTGCTAATACATAATACATGCTTAATAAATTCTTGTTAATTAATTAGGAAAATATATTCTACAAAATTTATTTAAGAAAAATCATTTAAGAGCAGAAGATAAGAAATGGGCAAAAAGAGTAAATAAATAAAAAAGTGGGAGAAACAGAGTATAAAAATTCAAAGAACATAAAATGACAGGAAAATAAAAAAGGAAGACATCCTACTAGTCACAACCCTGGCAAGAAGAGCCTAGAGAAAATCCTTTTAAGAAAACAAAACCATCATTTTTTTCCCCTCATTTCTTTTCATTCTTTTAAAATTTTTACTTATTTGCTAAGTATGCTTGTAGACAATTCTGCAATTTTAAAACCATAAGTTTGGGTTCCCTTTTCATATCTTACTGCATTTTCCTAACTGAAAATCATCTGGCTGGAATTAAATCCTATTTTTTCTTGTTCTGGGTTATCTGATAATTTGTGTTATCCTTGTCCATTCCGTTCTTGACTTGTGGGTAAATGATCAACTAAGGGAAGCTTTCTCAGCAGTAATTTTGTAAAGTCCTACCAAATACAGCCATCCTGAAGATTATAATGATGCCTTAAAGTTGGGGAGTTGAGGACTGCAACAACCCATTGCCAAAGTAGGGGTGGCTGCTTTAGCTAGTCCTGAAATAAAGAAATATACCATAAGTAATAGTTTCATATATAATAATTAGACTCTTTTTGTTGTTTAGTAATTTTCAAGCATATCTGATTCTTTATGACTCCATTTGGGGAACTAAAGCAAACTGGGACTTGCCCAGGGTTACACAACTAGTAAGGGTCCGAAGTCACATTTGAATGCATGAAGATGAGTCTTCCTGATTCCAGACCCAGTGCACTATCCAATGCACAATCCATCTGCCTTTCATTAGCCTATAGCATCAGCTTTATTGTCACTAAGATAGAAACAATAGAACTTCCTTTCTCACTTTTTACATGTATGTACACCCCACACACATATAGACATGACCATTTGGTTGCTCTGATGTTCCTTTAACCCTCATTTTCATTATTCATCTTTATTTGATTAGAGATTTAGAATTGGAAGGAAGTTCTGAAGCGATATAATACAACTGCATCATTTTACATGTGAAAAAAACTGAGACCAAGGAAGTTAAATTATTTATTCAAAAATCACAGATATAGTAAGCATGAATATTACATTTCAACCCAGGTCATCTGAATTAAGCATCAATGATGTTTTCATAGTACCTCATTTTTTTTCTCTCAGGGATGACCCCAAATGAGGGAAAACATACTAACCAGAGAACAAAACAAACAAACAAGCAAAAAGCATAACTGTTGAGATACCCAGGTGTGGTGACTGTACATGTACTGTCAGGCACAGTCACTGTGTCCAACAGTTTTTGTGTAATTGCTTTTCTTTATCATTAGGGAAGGTACACTGAGTGTGGATGGGAGTAGATAGGGGAGATGGGTATAACTAGAAATGACTCTAATGTAAAAAACAATAGACATCATTAAAACTTGTATCTTTAAAAGTATTTCACTGTTTTTTTTCCCCTTTTGATTATTTCTTATATTTCTAAATGTCATTTGCATTATAAATTGGCACTAGGGATAAAGATAGGACTTGATAAACTAAGGTGGCCTTCATGTTGTCAAAATGTTCTGTTTCTGATTGTTATGAAATTATTTTCAAAATCATAAATTAGGGAGTATCAATTTATGGACTAAAAGACACAATATAGAAAGTAAAAATATCATATACACAAACCTCTTTATAGCAATAAATATATGTGATTATATAATACCCCCTGCAGGGAGTACTTCCCCATTACCAAGGCATGTTGGCTCAAGGATCCCCAGAGGGGAATTATTAATTTTAACCCCAGGGTTCTATATTCAAGTAGCTGTGAAGGTTCCAGCAGTTTGCTAGTACTCATGATTACTTACATGCACGTGTGTGCTACTTATTTATTATCAGCCAGAGTACATTAGATTTTACAAAGAGATTTGATTGAATGGTATAATAAAAAGAGTGGGCATAGCATTCTGAACTCTACATCCACTTCAACCCCTGTCTCCCACTCTCCACATACTCCCAACAATTGCAAAAAAAAAAAAAAATAAAGTCTGGAGTGCACTCTCTCACAGAGTGTGAAGAACACACAGAGTACAGGGAAAGATTGGGCTTAGACAGAAGTGAGCTACAGGTATACAGGTATAGATAATAAGTGTGATCAAAGGATATAGTCCCACATCCAAGTTACTAAAGGTCCTTTATTCAATCACTATCTTAAATGCTGGGGTTATAAATACAAAAAGATAAAGACTTGCTCTCAATTTAGGGAAAGACAAAACTCAAAACAAAACAAAAGTCAAAAGGATATGGTGGGATAAAGGGAGAAGCTACCCAAAGAGAGGGCATCATGAAGTTAATTAGAGAAGACTGACAGGAGTGCAGACAGGGGAGAAATTAGATGTTTATGGTGGGGCTCTTTCTTTAAATGAAGATTTGGAATCCATGGCGCCACCCTCCAATCACAGGCCAAGGAAGTGATATGGTTTAGAACCAAAGTTGATGAGATCTTAGAGGGGTTTATCCCATTAATGAGATCTCTGGGGAATGGTGGAAAAGTCAGGCAGAGAAGCCCCAGAGTAGAGTAGCCAGATGAAAAATGATATATTAAGCTGTTCTGATTCAACCCTGGGTCCCAGATTCCAAAGATATTAAAGGAATATGATCTTGAAAAGTGGTGTCAAACTCAACTAGAAATGGGAGACTATTAAATTACACATAAGGATCCCTGTGGGCCCCATATTTACTTAGAAAACCATATACAAGCATCTATATTTTTAATATTTTTATTTTGTTAAATATTGTCAATTATCTTTTAACCTGGTTTGGGTCACATTTGGAATAATCATGAGTGGACTGCATGTTTGATACTTCTGAGCCAGGAAACTGAAGTTAAGATTTAATAGATTAAGGGGGCAGCTATATGGCACAGTGGATAGAGGACCAGCCCTGGATTCAGGAGGAACTGAGTTGAAATCCAGCCTCAGATACTTGACACTTACTAGGTGTGTGACCCTGGGCAAGTCACTTAACACTCATTGCCCTGCCCCTCCCCCCCAAAAAAAAATTCAATAGGTTATGTGAGGGAGCTCAGTTTGGTGTTTTGGGAAGGTGAGAAATTTGAAAGTGGAGAAGAGCTATTCAAGAATGGCTCCATATGAAATGCAAAGGCCTAAAATTCTAGCTGTGATGTCTAAAATCTAATGAGTGGTTGCCTTAAATTAGAAGCTTTAGCAAGAGTTTAGCCTTTTAAGTATTTATTAAAGTACATTACAAGTTAGTGAAGACGGGCAGCTAGGTCGCACAGTGGATAAAGCACTGGCCCTGGATTCAGGAGGACCTGAGTTCAAATCCAGCCTTAGACACTTGACATTTATTAGCTGTGTGACCCTGGGCAAATCACTTAACCCTCATTGCCCTGCAAAAAAACCAAAACAAAACAAAACAAAAAAGAAGTTAGTGAAGAGAGAGAGAGAGGTAAAAAGCAAACTTCATCTAACTATCTAAGAGAGCCAGCCTCCGACCTCCCGCCAAGCTACATTCCAGAACCAAAAGGGCTGCTCCTCAGCTGCTTCTCCTAAAAGCCTCCTGTGAAACCTGAAACAGGTCATCTACACACACAGCTCCAAGCTAATTGGCTGGTAACACTGATTGACAGGACCCATGGGCGGCAGACATCAGTTCCAGATGCTAACTCACCTGCTTTCTTTTCATGGCAGAGCTTCCCTGCAATGTCTTTCTCAACAGGTTGGTAGCACTCTAATTCTCACAGAAATATGTCTTTGGTTTACTGGTCATTGATAGTAGTTACTTCCAACACTTCTATTTATTTCTTGGGCTGATAAACAGACTTTGACCTGTACTCTATATTTCCATG
Organism: Dromiciops gliroides; assembly: GCF_019393635.1. NCBI lineage: Eukaryota > Metazoa > Chordata > Mammalia > Microbiotheria > Microbiotheriidae > Dromiciops > Dromiciops gliroides. Next base: position 407,349,141 of record NC_057863.1, read on the forward strand.
TTTTCAGGTCCTAATACATGTGTGTGTGTGTGTGTGTGTGTGTGTGTGTGTGTGTGTGTGTGTGTGTGTGTTTACTCTGGCTCCACTCAGGGCCAGGCTCACATTGCTTCCACAGGGTTGCAGGATACCTTTAGGAAGCTAGTACTTTTCTTTAATATTATTGGCTTAAGTTACCACCACCTGTGTTCCCCAATTTTTAGGGGGGTAGTGACTAGAGCACCAGCCATTAGCATTTAATCCCTTAAATTGATTAGGCTATAAAAGATGTTTTTTCTTTTTGTGGGGCAATGAGAGTTAAGTGACTTGCCCAGGGTCACACAGCTAGTAAATATCAAGTGTCTGAGGCCAGATTTGAACTCAGGTCCTCCTGCATCCAGGGCCAGTGCTCTATCCACTGTGCCACCTAGCTGCCCCACACAAGAATATTTAATTCAAAGACATAGCAAGAATAAGAATACCAAAATATTAATCCATCACCTCTATGGAATACTCTCCCTGAAACCACCTGGGTGAAGGGAAGAAAAGGGGAAGAAGAGGAGGCTCAAATTAGTTCAGTCTTACATAGCCTTGTTGCCACCAAGTTCACACCTAAATGCTACATCTCCACCAGATGAGTCTTTGTCTTAGCTTTCATGGGGTGTAGAACTCAAAAGTTCACCAGAAGATTGCTCCTTGGTCATCAGGACATCAGTGCAAGGTTGACTGCCACACAGCCTTTACTCTCCCTCCCAGGATCCTGTAATTTGCTTTCCTGACCCAAGCTTAGAGACTCTACTCCCTTCATCAGACACCATGAGTGAAAGTCACTGAGATTCCCACCTCTTCCCCGAAGAAAATTAGGCAAAGAGAAAGTATCTGAAATTGACAGAACTTTTAGAATGGCTCCAAAACCAAATAAAGAGTTTCCTCTTCAACAAGTGGTTGGCTGACCAGAATCAGCTAAAGACTGTCCATATACACTCTATCCGTCTAAATCTGGCTCAAGAACATGCTTTGCTTATATTTCATCATTGTTCTTCCAGAGGAAGCAGGACTCTTTTCCCAGAAAAAGTTTTCTGAGTTTTTCCAAGTGGAGAGAGACATGGAGAGATGCTATCTCATGAAACCTGTGAAAACACTAGACCTTCCATTACACTTATTTTATTTTCTCATCTTTGGAGATATATACAGAATACAGTCAGCATATAATCTGTAGGATCAGGAAAAACACTAAGTCATTCATTTTCTCTCTGCTTTGGGGGATCTATATAAGCAAAAACCCAGATCAACTGTGATTGGAGGGTGGGGAGAGTAAAGTATCTTGATTTATACATCGAACCACCATGTAATAAGTTGTGATGCTTTTCTAATTAGGCACATAAAAATACTGTACAGGGTAAAAACAAAATCCACTAAAGTATTTGAACTTTTTTTAAAAAATTGCTTAATGTAATTAAGAGAGTATATTCATAACACCTAATGTTGTAATATCCTGTAGAATACTCAGTAAATTAAATTGATCTTGTCAATACTATAGACAGTGTCAGGATCACACCTGATCTACACTAATCTACTAAATTTAACTGGCTTTCCCTAAGTGTCCTTCTTTACAAAAATAATTTAAATTACTTACTGATCCTTCTTTCTATCTCTGTTTCTGTCTCTGTCTCAGTCTCTGTTTCTGTCTCTGTCTGTCTTTCTCTTTCTCTCCTGTTTAGTAGTTATTTGTTTTTCATTTATTTACAAATCTCATTTAATTATTTGTGTTGTTGATGCCTTTTTCTCCCAGTCATTTTAAAATCTACCACAATCCTATTATTGAACCTTCCCTGAAAAAAGAAGGGGAAACAACAGTTCATTAATTCTTACTAACACGTTTACATCTGGCATTTTACTTCTGGCTTCCATGGGTTAAGATTGTGAGTAAGATCTGAAGAAGAAAGACTTGGGCTCAAAAAAAGAGAAGGAAACTGACTGAAAATGATTCAGAGGGTTTTGAATTTGTGAATTAGTCCAGGGATTGAATGTAGGAGATGTGGGATGAGGGAATTTAAAGTAATTTGAAAGAATAGAAGGAAAACTTAAAGGCTGACAATCCGTTGGTTCTATTGCTGCAGAAAGATCCGAAGAGAAGGGAGATAGGTGTTCTGAGAAAGAAGCAGCTGCTTGTCACATAAGGGGTGATGAAATTGTGCCACATGAACTGTCAGGTGGGAGACCTTATGCTAAGGCTGATAGAATCATGGGATTATAGAGTTGAACTAGAGGGGACCTTAGAGATCAAGTTGAGAAGAGAATGCTTTCTAGTTTTTAATATCACAAAAAGTGATATCATGGATATTTCAAAATATATTATACCTTTCTATCTCTGTACTTTTAGGGGTGATAGTCCCACTAGTGACATCACTAGGTCAAAATGTATGAACACATTAATGACTTTTGTTCCAGAATTCCAAATTATTTTCTAGAATGGATAGACCCAATCACAGCCCCACCAACAAACAATGAGTTCCTAGAAAGCAAAAATGGTGTATCTTTTTTTTTTTTAAGTGAGGCAATTGGGGTTAAGTGACTTGCCCAGGGTCACACAGCCAGTAAGTGTTAAGTGTCCGAGGCCGGATTTGAACTCAGGTACTCCTGACTCCAGGGCCGGTGCTCTATCCACTGCGCCACCTAGCTGCCCCCGGTGTATCTTTCTTTATCCTATTTTTGTACTTATTGATCTTAATCTATACTCCCTTCTCCAAATTTCTTTTTGTTTTGTTTGTTTTTTTGTTTTGTTTTGTTTTGTTTTTTGCAGGGCAATGGGGGTTAAGTGACTTGCCCAGGGTCACACAGCTAGTAAGTGTCAAGTGTCTGAGGCCAATATGAGCCTTTATATATATATAGTGGAATGTATATTTTAGTTTGTTGAATAGTTTTTCAATTCTTCCTTCTTCCCTTTTACAACAAAGGGGAAGAAGGAAGTATTGAAAAACTATTCAACAAACTAAGATTCTCAATTCCTCTTATTCTTTTAAGTTCTTAGATGATTCCTCCTAGTTATTTCTTTAAATCTCAATACACACACACATATGGGCATAGATATGTATGTAAATTCACATATATACACAAACATGTATCTACACACACGTGTGCACGTACATATGTGTATAGTATTAATTATTCAAATTGATTTTGCTTAACTGCATCTCTCTTCCTTATTATCAGTGGTATACTACAGGTGTGAAGCATTGCATGTACAAATTCAGTATGATATATTGGTTGGTCTTCTTGACTGCCCTTTTCAATCCTTTTTTTTTGGGGGGGGGAGGTGAGGCAATTGGGGTTAAGTGACTTGCCTAGGGTCACAAAGCTAGTAACTGTTAGGTGTCTGAGGCCGGATTTGAACTCAGGTCCTCCTGAATCCAGGGCTGGTGCTCTATCCACTGTGCCACCTAGCTGCCCTCTTTTCTATCTTTTTTAAAAAAATATTTGTTATGAAGAATGGTTCACTACAAGGAGAAAGGGGAAGAACGTATTGAGAAATGAGGGTCTTATAAAACAAAACGTTTTTTTTGTTTGTTTTTTTTAAGCTGACTGCTTTATAGCTAAAAGATTCTCTTGGCTGATTTCAAAATTCACTTTTTATGTGACATTTTGAAATTTAAGTATTATATACCTTGGAGTTTTAAACTTGTATTTTTTGTTTTTTGTTTGTTTTTTTTCTCTAAGCAATCTATAGAAGCTACCAATCAGGACTTTAATGGTTGCTTTCTAATATTTTAGATGCTTATTTTATATCATTTCTTACAACATGGCATTCAGACTTTTTAATAATTTCTGTACATAATGTCTTCAAATTCACAGGTGTTTTGGCTTTGTGACATTTAAAATTAAAATCACCTTATTTCTGTTGCAAGTTTGGGGAAAATTAGTTGGAATCTTTAGCACCAGATTTGGGCATTAAGCATTTATTAAAGCATACCAAGTATTAGTAAAACAAAGAAAACACTTGGCTCAGAAAGTTAAGAAAAGGCCTATCTAGCCTAAAGTTCTAGCCTGGCCTGGTTCTTCCTCAATTCCTCTTCCATGAGCCTGTCCTAGTGCCAAAACTGAGAGTGGAAGCTTTCTCTGAGTCCAGAGGAGAGGTGGTCCTTACACACTGCTTCAAGCTAATTAGCTAGTGTCACCCAAATCCATTGGTTCACTGGACTTGAAAGTGGTCTGGTGTTGAACTCAGAATTCACACCCCCTGAGAATACACCCTCTTGAGGGACAGACAGGTGTGGTTTTAGTTGAATTAACTTTAAGTGAGTTAATCAGCAAAGTCAGTCAATCCCAGCTCCAGGGGAGCTGGGGCCTTTGGGTGTTCCAAAACCCATTATTTTCTCACAGCTTGTATGGAATTCATGTGATCTTTGAAAATAGTTATATATTGCTTCTCTTTCGTCATTTTTCAACTTATTCATTTTTGACTTATAAATCTATCATTTTCATTTTCAGTGTTTACTTTTTGGAGATATTATCTGTCATGTTTTTAAGTTGTCTACTGTTTTTTTTCTGTTTATTCTTTTAAAGCTCTGATTTCTGATCTAATTTTCATTCTATTGTCTTTTTAATATTTTATTTTTTTAAGCATTTAGGAGTTTCTTGTCACAGTTCCATTATCTGTGGGTGAGCCACAGAATATATTGCCTTGGTCTCTTTTCCATTGGACTTTTTGATTCACTTTCATTATTTATAATCCTTATCTTCATGTTGTAGCCTACTTATGGAATGATTGTCATTTCACTTTTTTATGAGTTTCCTTTTTTTTTGTTTGTTTTGCTTTGTTTTTATTTTTGCCTGGGAACTAGGGTTATAGATGGTCACTCTCCTCAATAGTTTGTAGACTCTCTGGCCCTTCCTTCTTGCACGGCAATGTTAAATTTTCACCTGCATAGACTCCTGAGTCCAGGTATTCTCCAATTCCTCAAATTAGGGTGATGGTTGGATCTCTGACCTATATAAACTATTCTGGGAGATGACAATTTCTGAGTTAAAGGTCTAATTTTTGTTATCTGGTTCTTTTTTGCAATGTCTTTCACCTCTCCTTTCAACCCCAATTGTGTTCCCTTTTTATGCATATTTTCCACCTGTTACTGGGTAATATTACTGGGTAGATTCAGACTGAGTTATTATTAGGAAGGGACATGATAGAGACCATCACACTTATGGGACAGAGGGAAGCTGAGGATAATTAGGTTTGGTGGGAAATTTAGTTCATTTGGGCTGCCACTATTATTTTAGAAGTCTTTAAGTAAGGGTGTTTCTTCTCTTCTTGCTGCATTTTCATTTTGGTGCATATATTCTTGAAAATAATAAAACTATATTTCTTAAACAAATATTCAATAAGTAAGCTAATAAACCTTGACCTTCCCTAGTTATATTACCTCATACTTAATATCTTAATTTAGAGATGCCAAATAATGCATAATTATTTGTCTAACAGTAGAACCAATTGTCATAGTGACACCTAGATTTAAGTTTTGTTTTCTCAAATATACTTCCACGATGAGTTTCTTACATAGTTAACATAATGTTTGTCTATGTTTCTCAAACTCTTTGGAGACCAAGGTTCAAAAGTAACACAGACAACTAGAATTCACAAAGTTTTGAAATCATGCCCCTTAGAGAAAAACCTTTATGAAAGGAGAACTAGCATAAAGACAAGAATTCTTAGTAGGGAGAGGAAAAATACTCTAAGATGTGGATAATCATGACTTTAAAAATCAAGCATCAATTTGGAACTAGGCCCAAAGGGCTATAGAAATGTGAATGCACTTTGATCCAACAACACCAGTGGTAGGTTTATATTCCAAAGACATCCCCAAAAGAGAAAAATACCTATTGTACAAAAATATTTATAGCAGTTCTTTCTGTGGTGGCTAAGAATTGGAAATTAAGGGAATGCCCATCAATTGGGAATGGTTAAACAAGCTGTGGCATATGATGGTGATGTGGAATACTGTTGTGCTATAAGAAATGACAAGCAGGATGATTTCAGAAAGGCCTGGAAAGACTTGTATGAACTGATGTATAGTAAAGTGAGCAGAACCAAGAGAACATTGTGCATAGAAACAGCAATATTGTTTGATGATTTAACAATTCTCAGCAATACAGTAATTCAAGATAATCCCAAAAGACTAATGATGAAGCATACTATCCACCTCCAAAGAAAGAACTGATAGTGATTAAAAACAGACTGAAGCATGCTATTTTTCATTTTCCTTCATTTTTATCTCTTTTATCCAAATTTTCTTATCCAAAATTACTGATGTGGTAATGTTTTACATAATTGAACACATAGAGCCCACATCTGATCACTTACTGCCTCAGGATGGGGGAGGAGAGGGAGGGAAGTTGGGATAAATTTTAAAACTCAAAATTATAATAAAAATGTTTATAGATTTTTTTAATAAAAATCAAGCATCATTTGTACCTTTTTGCATCATAGGATGCTTTGGAATACCCAAGGGCATGTTTCTCAATTTTTTGGATAAGTATATTAAAATCCTTGTAATCCTATAAATCTGTTTCTGCTACTTTTCCATAACCATGATCTTACATATATATATACACACACATATATATACACACATATATATACATATATATGTATATACACACACATATATACACATGTATACATATACACATATACATACACATATATACACAATACACTTATGCACACATGAGTATGTATGTGTACACATGTCCATATGTGTGCATACATGTATGTATATACCTATGTGCATACATGTATACATGCACATATACACACAGAGCTATATAAGATGTCATTAATATACACATATTTGTGCTTACATATGCATGTATATATAGATCTATACACAATTATATGTCCAAAATATTAAGCAAATGTGCATTGTTTAACATATCTAAAGATATTAAGTATGATAAAATATAACTAGGGAAGATCAAGTTGAATCAGTAAAAATTTTAATTTATGAAAAAATGCATATATGATATTATCCTAGCTTTATGCTACTGAATGACATGAAGCTTCAAAGCCAGGAAAGTTTTTCCAGGGATCCTATTTCCACTATTCTGGGAGAACTCCCTCTGGGGACATATATGGCCTAATAGATAAGTCTAGGGAGTTGCTGAAGGTACACTGTTTCAAGTGACCCACCTAGGGTGAAATGGGTAGTAAGTATCAGAGGCAAGATTTGAACTTAGATATTCTGAACTTCAGATCCTGCATTTAAGTACTATATCACACCTCATATACCGTATCACACAGGCAAAATTGGTCTCTTTTTAAAATTCACTTAATGTCACAATATACTATGGCATGTTTTACATTCATGGAAAGCAAAGCACTTTGAATTAAGATTCTGTGATTATTTCAGGGATATTATCTTGAACAGTTTGAAAAAATTAACAAGATGAAATCTTTCACAGTAACTGTATGTAAGAATCTTTCTATTAGAATTATCCACTATTCCACTGGATGGCTTCAATGTCAATGGGACCATTACAGTCCTTCCATTGACATCATTATGGTCTAACTGTTTGCCAGAATTTGCATGCTATGCGCCTTCTAATCAAAACCAGTTGACTCTATTTAGATCTTATAATTTATTTTTTATTTATTTATTTTTCCCAACAAAAATGCATCTGGCTGAGGACTTTTATGCCAAGTTTCATGTGAATTAAATCATCATAGTTTCCCTTTAAGAATGAAATTATAATAGGGATTCTGGCAGACCCCTCACTACATCAGGGCTGGGTGGGTGTTGCTACTGTATATATCTGTTGTCACATTGCATTTGTGCATTCAAATTAAAATCTTGGTTAGGCATCAGATGGAAGTTTGATTTTTGATTCACGTTATTCTGTTATTGCTCATCATTCTATAAGATACGTCTTGGCATTTTGAAAACAGGGAATCTGTTTCCTATTTCTTTAGGCTTCATAAACATACCCTGTTTATATTAAAATGATATAGAAATATACATAAATTTTGAAAACATGACCACAGAACTTTTCCCCCTTTAAAAGACATTCTTTTATTGTTGTTAAACTTTTGCCCTTGGCCAATAGAAGCTTCTTTATATTTTAACAGACTCAGATAGCCCTTTCATGTGGCCTAGATATAATCTATATTTGATATTAGTTGTGGCTAACAAAAAAAAAATAACCAAACATATGGCATAGGACCCATTTTACAATCATACTACATAGTAATGAATATTTTGGTATCTGTGGATAGTATAAGTATATATCTATATATAAATGAAGAGTTTGGGAGTTTTTTTTATCTTGAAATGGAAATAGCATCTCTGGTTTAAGAAGTTCAGTAAAAGGTTATTTACAAATTGATGACCGGTGAATGGATGTAAAATTCCGATTTCAAGTACTGCATTGCAATCTCAATGATGGCTGGCTCTCCCCTCCCCCCTCCAATTTACTCTTCCCCAATGCCCCTCCCCCATTCCTCTCTCTTTTTCTTCTATGACTGCCATATCCCCCAATCTGCCCTCCCTTTTGATAGTCCCCTACTTAGTTAACCCTCTACCCTCCTACTTTCCTCTCTGGTAGATCCTTTATACCCAAATGACTTGTGTATGTTATTGCCTGTTTCAGCCATTATGAGGAGTAAGGTTTAAGTGATGCCCACTTTTCACCATCCCATCTTCCCCTCCCCTGTAATAAGTCTTTTGTGACCCTTCATGTGAGATAATTTACCCCGTTTTACCTCTCCCTTCTTTCTACTCCCAATGTAATCCTCTTTCTCACCCTTTAATCAGTTTTTTGTCATCCCCTCAAATTCACCTTATACTCATAACCTCTTCCATGTATTCTTCTGTTAACTACACTATTAGTGATACAATTCTCAAGAATTATAAGTGTCATTTTCCAATCCCTTATGTTTTCTCTCTCCTTTTTACCTTTTTATACTTCTCTGGTCTCAATATTGAAATAAAAGTTTTAATCCCACTCTGATCTTTTCCTTAGGAAAGCTTGACAACTTTATATTACATTGAATGATTTTTTTTTTCTTGAAAGATGATGATCAATTTGCTGGGTAGGTGATTCTTGGTTGTAGTCCTAGTTCCTATGCTTTCTGGAATATCATGTTCCATGAACTCTGATTCTTGAATGTTGCAGCTGCTAAGTCCTGTGTAATAATGACTGTGGTTCCCTGATATTTGAATTGCTTCTTTCTAGCAGTTTGCAATATTTTTTTCTCTACCTGGGAGTTCTGAAATTTGGTTACAATGTTCCTGGGAGTTTTATTTTGAGGATTTCTTTTTGGAGAAGAACAGAGGATTCTTTCAATGTCTTTTTTACCCTCTGGTTCTAGGATGTCATTACAGGTTTCTTTGATAACTTCTTGAAATATGATGTCCAGGTCTTACTTTTGAATATGGCTTTCAGGTATTCTAGTGATTTCTAAAATATCTCTCCTGGATCTATTTTGCAGATGACTTTTTTTTTCCAAGGAGGCATTTTACATATTTTTCTATTTTTTTGTTCTTTTGCCTATATTTGCTTGATTCTTGATGTCTCATAGGGTCATTACCTTCCACTTACCTAATTCTAATTTTTAAGGAATTATTTTCTTCAGTTAGCTTTTGTATTGCCTTTTCCATTTGACCAATTCTAATTTTTAAGGAGTTGTTTTCTTTTTTTAAGCTCTTGACTTTTTTTTTATTCTCTTGTGTCATTCTCATATCTTTTCCCAATTTTTTTTTTCTAGCTTCCCTATTTGATTTCAAAACTACTGTTTTAAACTCTCCCATGAGTTTTTTTTCCTGGACACAAGTCAAATTCCCAGTTTTCATTGGGGACTTTGCACATAGATGTTTTGACATTTTTGTCCTCTTCTGAGATTGTGTCTTGATTTTCCCTGTCATGATAACTTTCTATAGTAAGATTTATTTTGGGGGCTAATTATTGCTTATCTTTTCTAGACTGTTTCCTTACTTTTAAATTTGAACTTTGCTCCTGAGATGGAAAGGGCAGTCTCAAGCTTCTTGTGCCAGGGGCTGCAGTCCCTATCTGTTTACCTTATGCTGAACTTGCACTACCCTGAAGCCCATGGGGCATCCTTGTGCCTAGTGATATGCTAAGGGGGTGGAGTGAGATGGGAGTTGGTTGCTGCTGCTGAATATTGCAGGGGTATGACCTGGAACTATGCTGAGAATTGTGGGGGACCCCTGTGGTATACCAGGGCTATGGGGATCTTAGTGCTCCCCTGTTGCTGTGCAAAATTTGATGTGGGTGTAGAGGGTGGCTGATACTAAATAATGTCACTTGGTGATAAGCTGAGGCATGTGGGGGTCCTCACATTGGCATCTTCCCATTCACCTAGCTGTGCTGAGGCATGTAGTGTTCCCCAAACTGGCATCTGACCATTTTCCCAGTCTACACTGAGGCACATTGGGGTCCCTAAACTGGAATCTTCCCATTTACCAGGCAGTATGATAAGGCATAGAGGGGGTCCTGATGTTGGCATTTGCCTGCTCTCTTGCCACTCTACTAGGGCTCATGATCTTCTATTGGCTTGTTGTGATGTTTCTTGTCCTGGACTATGTTCCCCTTTATGTAGACAGATCCCATTAAGCTATCCCCTGTACTATGTTCCCCTTATGAGACAGATTTTTGCTGCTAACCTTTCAACTTTCTTGGGTTTGAAGGTTGTTTCATCCCATCTTGTTGATGGTTCTTCCATTCGTGAATTTGTTTGGGGGCAGTATTTTTTAGTTTTTTGGAAGTGAATATGGAAAAATTCAGGAGATTTCATGCTTATTCTACCATCTTGACTCTTCTTTCCTCTCTCATTCTCTCACCCCTCATTTTTTTGTTTTTTTTTTAATAAAGTATTTTATTTTTTTCCAGTTACATGTAAAGATAGTTCTCAATTTTTGTTTATACAAGCTTTCCAATTTCAGATTTTTCTCCCTCCCTCCCTCCCCTCTCTCCCTCCCTCCCCTAGACAGCAGGTAATCTGATATAGGTTTTATATATATATATATATATATATATATATATATATATATAAAATGACATTAAACATATTTCTGCATTAGTCATGTTATAAGAGAAAAATCAGAGCAATGAAGAAAAACCTCAAAATAGAAAGACAACAGCACCAAAGACAAAAGAAATAGTATGATTCAATCAGCATCTATACTCCACAGTTCTTTTTTTTTTTTCCTGGATTTGGAGATCCTCTTCCATCATGAGTCCCCTGGAACTCTTCTGTACCATTGCATTGGTGAGATGAATATAGTCCATCACAGTAGATCAACACACAACATTGATGATACTGTGTACAATGTTCTTCTGGTTCTGCTCATCTCACTCATCATCAGCCCACGCAAGACCCTCCAGGTTTCTCTGAACTCCTCTGCTCATTGTTTCTTACAGCACAATAGTATTCCATTGTATTCATATACCACAACTTGTCCAGCCATTCCCCAATTGATGGACATCCATCCCCTCAACTTCCATTTCCTTGCCACCACCTAAAGAGCAGCTATAAATATTTTTGTACATGTGGGTCCTTTTCCCTTTTCCATGATTTCTTTGGGAAAAAGACCCAAAGTGGTATTTCTGGGTCAAAGGGTATGCACAGCTTTATAGCCCTTTGGGCATGATTTCAAATTGCTCTACAGAATGGTTGGATCAGTTCACAGCTCCACCAAGAATTCATTAGTGTTCCAATTTTTCCACAGCTTCTCCAACATTTATTATTTTCCTTTTTTGTCATTTTAGCCAATCTGATAGGTGTCAGGTGGTATCTCTCATCCCTCTTAAAAATTATTTTTGGCATGGAGGGAGCAAGGGAGGAATAGGATTTGGAACTCAAAACTTTAAATAAAATGTTTAAACATTTTTTTAAAATGTTATCTGTTCTTTCTCCAAACAACTTTTTCATAACATTGTGAAACAATAAGACATTTCTTTATCCTTAGTCTCTTGGATGTCCCATATATATATATATATATATATATATATTTTTTTTTTTTTGGTGAGGCAATTGGGGTTGTGACTTGCCCAAGGTCACACAGCTAGTAAGTGTTAAGTGTCCGAGGCCGGATTTGAACTCAGGTACTCCTGACTCCAGGGCTGGTGCTCTATCCACTGCGCCATCTAGCTGTCCCCCCATATATTTTTAAAAATTAAATTAAATTAAATTAATCCAGAATTTATATGAGGCACTATGCTTGTTGACTGGTATATGAAAGCAAAAATGAAAGAGCCCTGCCTTCAAGGAGCTGACTTTATTTTGCAGAGCTATAGCATGTTTATGGATAAATAAATACAAAGCCAGGTCAGGAGGGAGAGAACAGTAAGAACTGTTGTGATTAAAAAAAAAAAAGTTTTCCATAGGAGATGGCACCTGAACAAACCTTGAAGTCATTTAGGGAGTCTAAGAGGCAAAGATAAAAGTGAAGATGGAGTATATTCTAAGCATTGGAAGCATTCATTTCCACAATAGCAAAGAGTTGGTAGGAAAGGAGATGAGTTTGGGAGAAACTGGTAGTCCAGTTTGGCTAGAGTGTGTGAGAGTAGATAGTATAATACAATGCAATGTGATATAATGTAATAAAATGTGAAATGACATCACACAAAATGACATGACTTGGTATGACATGACATGATATGAGATATGTTATGTGCTATGATGTGATATGACATGACCTGATGCAATAGGACAGGATAGAATTATTATATCATATTGTCATGGGGCACAGAGCACCCCAGAAGTTCTCTGGGGCACATCAAGGAACCTTCTCCTTGAGAAACTAAACCAGAGGACAGATAACGCCTAGAGAGATAAGCTGAACCAAATTCTGACTGAGCTAGCTTGGGATTCCTACCCTTCATTCTGGTCTCCCTTACCCTGGGGAGATAAATTTGGGTGTGGCTTCAGCCTTTGTGTTCTGAAGAGGGATCTGTAGCCACCCCTCACCCAATTCCTCTAGTCACTACCAGTGGGGGATGGTCCTCCACTCCTCACCCAATTCCCCCAGCTACCACCAGTGGGGGATGGTCCTCTCTCATTAAAGGAACTTTTCATGGGCAGATGGTCCACCCCCATCAGTCCTCTATAAAAGTACCTTCCAGTCTCCTGTTCGAGGAGATTTGGTACCTCTGAGCCATGTGCTTTTTGCTAATCTCCCCATGAGAAGTCCAGGGATTTCTTTCATGGTTTCCCTCCACCCACCTTTCCCTTCCCTTGCTCCTAAATAAACTACCACCTTATTCTAACTACTTTTTTTGTGCAAGAGGGTGTAATTCTTTAAAGAGGAATTCCTAAGAACCCCAACCCCTAACCCTACCCCATACCCCATTCCCTCCATATCAATATCATATCACATTATATTGAAATATAGGTGGGGAATAGGCTGTGGAAGTTCTTAAATGTTAGGCTGATTAGTTTATATTTTATTCTTTGAGGAATAAAGAGTTTCTGGAGGTTTTTGAGCAGGAGACTGACATGAACAGTCTGCTCCTTAGGAATAGCAATTTGGAAGCTGTGTAGAAATTGGATTGGAGTGGTACAATACTGGAAACAGTGGAGATCAAGTATATTGCAATATTCCAAGTGAAAAGTGGTGAAAACTTGAGGTAAGCTTTGTGAATAAAGAAGAGATGAATGTTAAAAATGTCATGAACATCATTGTAATCTGCCTCAGATTTTAAACTCCTATAGAGTAAACATTTATCTGGAAAATTCATTTGATTTTATCAAGGAAAGCATACACTTTCATTTATTCACTAGTCAAAAAGCAATTATTAAATATCCTTAATGGGAAAAGGAATTTTACACTCTATAGGATTGTTTGATTAATCTCAACTATTTGTTTAAGTGTACATGTTGAAATGGTGATCAACTACTCTATAATAATGATCTCTCTCTAGTGGCTTAAATATTACTCTTTATTTTTGTCAGGTTTCTTATGACCAATTTTACTTTCATTATACTGCCATTTAACACATTATACTTACAAAGTCAATTATGTTTCCTTAACTGTATTTTTAGATAAAGGTTAGAAAGTCAGTGTTACCTATTATAAGCCCTATGCTTTTTATAACTTACTTATTAATATATAACTAATTTTTAGAATTCAAATTATTCAAATTAGAAATAATATTGTCTTCTTGTAAACAGAAATGTCTTGTTTCCAAATTGACCATTCCTACATTCTCTCCTTTCTCCCTCTGTTCTTAATGAATAATATCCAAGTAATATTTACCAGACAGTCCCTCTGAAACATATTGGTTCTGGCACCTTGTAAAAGGCAGTTTACTTCTTAGTAACACATAACATTGTACAATAGTTTCTGATTGACATTGGTAGGAGTATCTTCACTAGAAATTATTTCACTCATGTTCAATGCTCTGAGATCTAGTTTTGAGATTTTCTTGGCAAATACAGTGGTTTGCCATTTCCTTCTCCAGCTCATTTTATAGATAAGGAAGCAAGGCAATCAGTGAAGTGACTTACCCAGAGTCACATAGCTAACAAGTGACTGAGACTAGATTTCAACTCATAAAAATGAGTCTTCTTGATTCCAAGCCTCATCCTCTATTCATTGCCCTACTTAGCTGCCCCAAGAATTCTCTACAATGATGAAATTACTTGATCAGCTATACATATAAATACATCTTACTGGAACTCATCCAGTAAAAACCCGTCATCTAAGCTTTCAAGTCATTGTACAGTTTCTAGGAAAGCTTTTGATATATGTCATATGGCCATAGATCTAGCACTGGAAGGCAGCTCATAGGTGATATAGTATAATTGCCTTGCTATAGAGGTGAAGAAACTCAGGCCAGAATGGTTAATTGGTACACTTGAGATAAAAATAGGATAGAGGTGTGATCTGAACTGAGGTCCTCTGATTCCAGTGTCCAAGATCTTTTTATTTTACCTTGCTTATGTTATCCATCATTGTAATCAATGATTTGAATAAAGGCCAAGATAATATGCTTATGATATATTCATGTGATACAATGCTAAGAGATATTGCTATTTTAAATAAAAATTCAGATCCACAAAAAAAACCCACAATAAATCTTTCTTTCCTTTTTTTTTTTTTTTTTTTTGCGGGGCAATGGGGGTTAACTGACTTGTCCAGGGTCACACAGATAATAAGTGTCAAGTGTCTGAGGCCAGATTTGAACTCAGGTCCTCCTGAATCCAGGGTCAGTGCTCTATCCACTGTGGCAGCTAGCTGCCTCCCCACAGTAAATCTTGAGGGCTTGGAATGGTGAGACAGAATATGGTGAGTAAAAATGTAAAGTCCTATTCTTGGAAGAAAAATTTAACTTCAAAAGTACTATATAGGATAACACAGACAATAGTTCATGTTAGGGGGGAAAAGGTCTAGAATTTACAGTGGACTTCAAACAATAAAAATCAATGGTTTTTTTTGTAGTCAAAAAGGTTAATGTAATATTGGGTTGCATTAATGTTGAAATTGCATCTGAGATGAAGGAGGTAAAAAATCTTTTTACTCTACTTCAATCATACCACAGATTTATTTGAACGTTAAAGAATTTTTTTTTTTTAAGGGTAGAGATTGACCAAAACAGTGAGGAAAATTAAGCCTATGCCATACAATGATTTATTAAAGTAAGTGGCTATTTTTAACCTGAAGAAGAGAAAATAAAAAGGTCCCTTGATAACTATCTTTAATGATTTGCATTGCTATTGCATTGAAGAGGGATTAGGCTTGGGGGAGGGGAGTGGCCCAAGAAGACTAGACTTCTAAAGTGGAAATTGTGAAAAGTAAGATTTAGGCTTGACATAAAGAAAATTTTCATAACAATTGGAGTTTTCAAAAAATGAAGTGGGATACTTTGGGTACTTAGGTTGGGTGACAATTTTTGGCTGGTAGAGAAGATATTCTTATATATTATTTTTTTTAAATATGTTTTTATTTATTTCATTACATATTTAACAATTACATTTTTTTAAATTGACATTCATTTTTAAACTTTTTGAGTTCCAAATTCTCTTCCTTCCTCCTGCTTCTCTTCTGCCTCTTGAAAAGGCAATCAATAGGATATCAGTTATACATGTAAGGTCATGCAAAATATATTTCCATATCACTCATGTTGAAAAAGAAAATGTACATACATAATAAAACAAGAAAAAATAAAGTAATTGAAAAAGTGTGCTTCAATATGTCCTGAGGGTTTATCAGTTCACTTTCTTCAGGTATTTTTCATCATGTGTCCTTTGGAATTGTCTTGATCAAAGTAGATAAGTCCTTCACAGTTGAGTATCCTTAGAATATTACTGTTACTTTGTATAATGTACTATTGGTTCTGCTCACTTCACTTGGCATCAATTTATGTAAGACTGGCCAGGTTTTATTGAAATCATCCTGCTCATCATTTCTTATAACACAACAGTATTATTCCACCACAATAATATAAAACAACTTCTTCAGCCATTCCTAAATCAATGGGCATTCCCTAACTTTCCAATTCTTTTCCACCACAAAAAAAAAAAGAGCTGCTATAAATATTTTTGTACAGATAGTTCCTTTTCCCTTTTTCTTTGATCTCACTGGGATACAGACTATAATAGTGGTATTGCTGTGTCAAAAGGGTATATGTGGGGCAGCTAGGTGGTGCAGTGGATAGAGCACCGGCCCTGGAGTCAGGAGGAACTGAGTTCAAATCCGCCTCAGATATTTAACACTTATTAGCTGTGTTACCCTAGGCAAGTCACTTAACCCCAATTGCCTCACCAAACAATAAAATAAAATAAAATTTTTTAAAAAGGGTATATGTAGTCCTATGGTTAGACCAGTTCACACCTCCACAAACTATGTATTGATGTTCCTATTTTGCCACATCCCTTATAGGATTTGTCATTTTCACTTTTTGTCATGTTAGCCAATCTGATAGGTCTGAGGTGGTATCTCATAGTTGTTTGAATGTGCATTTCAATTCAGTAGAGATTTACAGCATTTTTTCATGTGACTATTCCAAGACATAGCTTTGATGTCTTCTTCTGAAAACTGCTTTTTTATAGCCTTTAACCATTTATCAGTTGGGGAATGGCTTTTTTTTTATGGTAAATTGGATTCAGTTCTTTATTATATTTGAAAAATGGGAACTTTATCAGAGAAACTCTATAATTTCCCCCATTTTCCTACTTTCCTTCTAATTTTGGCTGCATTAGTTTTGTTTGTGCAAAACCTTTTAAATTTCATGTAATTAAAATTATCCGTTTTATTATGTGTGAGCCTCTTTATTTCTTCTTTGGCCATAAACTCTTCCCTTACCCATAGATCTGATGGGTAAATTTTTCTGTATTCCCCTAATTTGCTTATTATATCATCCTTTATGTCTAAATCATTTATCCATTTTGACCTTACTTTGGTATACAGT
Organism: Dromiciops gliroides; assembly: GCF_019393635.1. Lineage (NCBI taxonomy): Eukaryota > Metazoa > Chordata > Mammalia > Microbiotheria > Microbiotheriidae > Dromiciops > Dromiciops gliroides. The sequence continues at coordinate 407,366,538 of NC_057863.1, forward strand.
GTGTAGATTCCTACATATTCTTGTACATATTCATATGTATTTAGTGTATGTTTATATATGTGTATGTTTATATATATATGATTCAGTGTGACCTTTAAATTAGCATGGTTTTGAATGTGTATTTACTATGAATGCTATAGTAAGTACTGTTGATAACTAGACTTTTTCTACATAATGGGATAGATTAATTTTCATCAATGGTTTGTTTTTGTTTTTGTGTGTGTGCGTGAGGCAATTGGGGTTAAGTGACTTGCCCAGGGTCACACAGCTAGTAATTGTTAAGTGTCTGAGGCTGGATTTGAACTCAGGTCCTTCTGAATCCAGGGCCAGTGCTCTATCCACTGCACCACCTAGCTGTCCTGGGATACATTAATTTTCAATTTCATTTTTTGTTCTTCCATTCATTCTTTTTCATGCCCAATGATTCTTTCATTTTTAAAGCACATAATATGTTTGTGATTCTTCTGAGCAGTCTACTTGCCTCTGTCATTCTTTGGCCTTGAATTGTATTTTCTAACCATTTTTACTACCTAACTCTATACAAATGCCTTTGTATCAAAGAAATTAAGTATAAGCTAATAATAAGACTAACTAGTGTTTATATAGAGGTTTAAAGTTTTCAAAGCACTCACAGCAGGTCTGGGACATCAATGCTTTTGTTATCCTCATTTTACAAATTAAAAAAACACAAAACAAGCATACAGAGGTTAAGTGACTTGTCCAGGGTCACAAAGCTACTAAGTATCTGAAGCTGGATTTAAACTCAGGTCTTCCTGACTACAGCTCTAGTACTCTATCCATTATGCCACCTTGCTGATTCTAAGCAATATAGTTGTGGCAAGGACAAGACAAAGAAATTGGGGAAACAAGTTTAGGCAAAAAATAATTTAAATTATCATCTTTTATAGATGGCTTTAAAGAAATCTAGAGAGTCAACCAAAAAAAAAAGAAAATAATTAAAACTTCATCAATTTTTCAGAATAAAAAGAAAACCACATTAGTATTTCTGTATTTTATTTTTTAAAATGTACAGAAGAGATAGAAAGAAAAAATTCATTTGAAACAACTAAAGAAAATGTAATGTGTGTGTGTGTGGGATCCTAAATGATGAGAAACAAGGTAACTATGTGTTCGTAATTACACAGCAAGCCACGAAAGCAGATAGAGCTATATAATTAGAGAAATATTAATCCACAAAAGGTAGGCCAAACAATTTCTCTGTCTTTTTGGTGATTTCTTATGGCACAATAGTATTATATTAAATTCATATAATATAAATTGTTCAGTCATTCCTCAAATAATGGCAACTCCACTGGGATCCTGTTCTCTGAGACCATAAAAAAAGAGCTATTATAAATATTTTTGTGCATAGGAGTCCTTTTCTATTCTCTTACTTCTTTGTAGTATAGATGTAATATGGTATTTATGGGTCAGATTATTATCATTACTTTTAATAATAATAATTATTATTATTAATATCGTCTTTGTTATTTCTGGCATAGCTCCAAAGTGTTTTTATTAGCTCTACCAATCCATATATACTTTGACAGTGAACTGATGATCCTGTTTTCCCAAGGCCACTCCATTTCTTGTTTTACTTTTTTATCATCTTTGGAAGTATTATAGTCATGAAAGGAAAATTTATAGCTGTTTTAATTTGTATTCCTCTAATTATTATTAATTTATATCATTTTAATATATGGTCACTTATAGTTTAGATTTCTTCCTTTGAATACTACCTGCCAGTATCCCTTGATGATTTCTTATTGTGATAATGGCTAATATTATAAATCTGAATCATTTTTCTACATGTCTTAAGATTATATTTGTCAGAGAAATGGTGCAAAGAGTTTTTCCCCTTCAATTTTGTGAGATGTAAAATTGGATATTAGATCATAAATCTCCCCTCTTTAACCTTTCCCTTAATTTATCTCCCAGACTAGTAAATGGAAGAAGCTTCTGGTTTTCTAGTTAGAGCTTTTATTGTATGGTAGTCACAAGGTGATGTTGATTAGAAGGATAGGAAAGTAGAAATACAATACAAATCGTCTTAAGTCTAGGCTTAGTCTATATTCCATATAAAACTCACCAAAAGCTGAAGGCCACCTTTGGGGAGAGAGACCGAGTCAAGCGCGTGCTGTTAATCGCGAGCCGGGCCGAGTCAAACTCTCATCAGCATCAGCCTGTGCAGCGCAGTCAGGAGACCAGCAGAGCAGGAAAAAACTCCCACTTCCGTTATCTCCTTGCCTTTTAAGCTCGCACCCCGGAAGTGGAGTGCTAGCAGGCAGTCTGACGTGTGCAGCAGGCGGACTGGCGTGCGTAGCTCATGCCGTTGGTCTCCTCCCCGAAAGGGTGGTCCTTAAAAAAAAAACAAACTGGTGTCTTTCAGTTATCCTAACTGAAAAAACTTTCATATTTTTTTTACCAGTTTGTTTTCCTTATAATATTAGCTGTATTGGTTTTCTTAATGAAAACATCTTTAAAATATATGTAATCAAATACATACATTTTATTTGATGTAATTCCCCCTATTACTTGTTTGGTGAACTATTCCTCTAACCATAAATGTGAAAATTCATTTGTTCCTTGGTCCTTTGGCTATCTTAAGATATAACCTTTGATATGACCTTTTTATCTACATCATATATCAATTTAGAATTTATTTTGGTACATGGTATAAGATATTAGTTGATATCTAGTTCCTGGCACACTGCTTTCCACTTTTTTTTAAATTTCTTTTTTTAATCTTAAAAGTATTTTATTATTTTCCACTTACATGTAAAGATAGTTTTCAACATTTGTTTTTATAAAGTTTTGAGTTCTAAATTTTTCTCCCTCTCTCTCTTCCCTCCCTTCCCTCCTCCCTCTGCAAAACAGAAAATCATCTGACATAGATTATATATGTACAATCACATTAAATCTATTTCTTCATTAGTCATGTTGTGAAAGAATGAGAACAAAAACGGAAAAAAAAAGAACTAAAAAAAAAGTGAAACAGTATGGTTCAATCTGCATTCAGATTCCATAGTTATTTTTTCCTCCTTACTAGTGTTTTGCTTCTGACCACTGCCTCCCTAATCTTCCCTCCTTTTTATCAGCCCCGCCTCCCTTTTCTTTCCCCTTTCCTCCCCAGCTTATGCCCTGCCTTCTATCAGTGTCCCCCCTTTTCCGCTCACCCTTTTACTTGCCTAAAGGGTAAGCTAATTTTCTTTATCCAAATGAATGTATATGTTATTCTCTCTTTGAATCTGATGAGAGTAAGGTTGAAACAATGCTCACCCCTCCCTTCTTTGCCTCTATTGTAAAAGCTTTTTTGCACCTCTTTGTATTATATAACTTATCCCATTACACCTCCCCTTTCCTCTTCTCCCCATATACTCCTTTTTGACACCCCTTAATTTTCTTTATATCATCACATCCAAGTCAATTTATACCTATACCCCATCTATATCTATATCTATACCTATATCTATATCTATATCTATATCTATATCTATATCTATATCTATATCTATATCTATATCTATATCTATATCTATATCTATATCTATATCTATATCTATATCTATATCTATATCTATATCTATATCTATATCTATATCTATATCTATATCTATATCTACATCTACATCTATATTTGCATCTATATCTATCTATGCCTATACCTATACCTATATCTTTATCTATATCTATATCTATCTATCATCTCTCTCTCATATCATCTCTCTCTCATATCATCTCTCTCTCTCTCTCTCTCTCTCTTTCTATCTATCTTCCTTTGATCTGCCCAAATGGAGATACAGTTCTCAAGAGTCACAAGTATTATCTTCCCTTTTAGGGATATAAACCCTATTGAATAACTTTTTTTTCCTATTTACCTTTGTAGACTTCTCTTGAGTCTTGTATTTGAAGGTCAAATTTTTGGTCTAGTTCTGATCTTTTCATCAGGAAACCTTGAAAGTCCCTTGTTTCATTGAATGCACATATTTTACCCTGAAAGATAATTCTCAGTTTTGATGGGTAGTTGATTCTTGGGTGCAATCTAAGCTCCTTTGCCTTCCAGAATACTGTATTTCAAACCTTCTGATCTTTTTATGTTGAAGCTGCCAGGTCCTGTGTAATCCTGACTGTGGCTCCATGATATTGAAATTGTTTCTTTCTGGTTGCTTGAAGTATTTTCTCCCTCACCTGATAATTCTGGGATTTGGCTACAATATTTCTTGGAGTTTTCCTTTTGGTGTCTCAGGAAACATTTGGTAGATTCTTTCAATGACTATTTTATCCTCTGACTCTAGAATATCAGGGCAGGTCTCCTTGATAATTACCTGAAATATGATGTCTAGACTCTTTTTATCATGGCTTTCAAGTAGTCAAATAATTCTTAAATGATCTCTCCTGGATCTATTTTCACAGTCAGTTGTCTTTCTGATGAAATTTTTCACATTTTCTTCTTTTTCATTATTTTGATTATGTTTGACTGATTACTGGTGTCTCTTGGAGTCATTAGCTTCCACCTGCCCAATATCAATTTTTAAGTTATTATTTTCTTCAGCAAGCTTTTGCACCTCCTTTTCCATTTGGCCAATTTTACTTTTGAGGGAACTGATTTCTTCACTGGATTTTTTCCTATTTGGCCAATTGAACTTTTTAAGGAATTGTTTTCTTCAGTCAATTTTTGTGCTCCTTTTTCCAATCTGTTGACTCTTTTTTCAGAACTTTTTTGCGTAACTCTCATTTCTCTTTTCTCATTTTTTTGAGGGGCAATGAGGGTTAAGTGACTTGCCAGGGTCACACAGCTAGTAACTGTCAAGTGTCTGAGGCTGGATTTGAACTCAGGTCCTGCTGAATCCAGGGCTGGTGCTTTATCCATTGTGCAAAGCACCATTGTGCCACCTAGCTGTCCCTCACCCCCCCCTTTTTCTTTTCCCATTTTTTCTTCTACTTCTCTTATCTGATTTTAAAAATCTTTTTGAGCTCTTCCAAGAAGGCTTTTTGGTCTTGAGAACAATTCCTCTTCCCCTTGAGGCTTCACATGGAAGCATTTTGACAGTATTGTCTTCATCTGAGTTTCTGTTTTGGTTTTCCCTGGCCCAATAGAACCCCTCAATGGTAAGGATCCTTTTCTGTTTCTTATTCATATTTTAGACTATTTTTGGCTTTTGAAGTTGAGGTCTGCTCCTGGGGCACAGGAGCTACTATTCAATCTGCTTGTGCTGGGGGATAGGGGCCTGGTCACTGGCTTTCTGTTCTGAGGCCTATGTGGCTTGTGGAGTCCTCACCACCCTAGGCTTGCTCCCTCTGCTGGAATGGCTAGGACTAGTCATGCCCATCCTATGGGTGATTCTCTAGTTGGCAGTTTGCCCTCTCAGCTATGGCTGGGGGTGGGGGGATGGTTTCACAACTGGTCTGCTGTGCCAATAGCCTGCTGAGCCCGGATTGAAGAGCCTTAGCTGCTGATCTGTGCTGTGGTCAAGAGCTTCCTGCTGACTTGCCCAGACCCCATTTTTGCTGTGCTGCACCATACTGTGCCTCCCTTTTGCCCAACGGAGACAGAACTTTCCTGAAGTCTTCTAAATTATCTCAAGTTAGAAGATTATCTCTCTGTCTTTTTCTAGTGTAAGGGGCTAAAATTCTAGCTATACTATCTAAAATCTAATGAGTGGTCAGCAATAAATTATAAGCTTTAGCAAGAGTATTTAAGTGTTTAAGTATTTATTAAAGAGCATTAGGATCAGAGAGAAAGGTAAAAATCCAACTATTTCTAAGAGACCCCATCATCCAACCCACCATGGGGAGGTCAGGAACCAAAAGAGGAAGAGGCCCTCTGCCAGCATCCACTTCCTACTTCGTGTACTCCTCCTAGAAATGGGAGGCTCCTCAAGTTGATTGGCTGATACCCTTGATAGTACCCAAGAGCAAAAGTCACTTCCTGACGCGAAGAAAAAGCCACATGGCTTGCCCTCAGCTGCCTTCTCCTCATGGCGGAGCTTTCCTATAGTAGCTCTCCAGCAGGTGGCATCATTCCAATCATTATAGTAGGTTCTATAATTCCAGAATCTGTTTATAGGCTTGTTTAATGTTATTTCTGAGGGAAACTTGGGAGAGCTCAGGCAACTCCCTGGCTTCTCTCTGCCATCTGCTTTTAACTTTTTCCAATGGTTTTTGTTAAGTGGTGAGGTCTTATCCCTGGAAAAATTACTTTTAGGTTGATGGAACACTACGTTAAAGTGTTAGTTTGCTTCTCTATATTGTGTAACTGTCAATGAATCTTTCTTGACCAATATCAAATTATTTTGATGAATATTGCTTTTGAGTGTGAAATTGCTAGGCTCTATTGCTTTCTACTTTATTGATTATTTCCCTCCAAATTCTTGGGTTTAAAGTTCCTTAAGCTATTAGAAGCTAGGTGCTACAGTGGATAGAGCAGCAGGCCTGAAGTCAGGAAGATATCTTTGTAATTCAAATCCAGTCTCACACATTTGCTAACTCTATCACCCTTGGCAAGTCATTTAATCCTGTTTGCCTCAGTTTCCTCATCTGTACAATGAGCTGGGGAAGGAAAAGGCAAAACCAGTCTAGTATCTCTGTCAAGAAAACCCCAAATGGGGTCATGAAGAGTTGGACACAAATGAAATAACTCAACAAATAGATTAATTTAATAATTTGTATTACTCTATAAGCTAATACTTTGACAATTTCATGGTCATAACTCTATTAACATAATTTAGGTAGAATTTTTTTCTTGTTATATTAGGTTGACCTAATGAGTAATTAATATTTCTTCAGTTGCTTAGGTCTACCTTTATTTGTGTTCAATATTTTTAAGTTGATATCATGTAGTCCTTACGTATCCTCATAAGTAGATTACCAAGAATTTTATACATTTTTAATTTTTTTAAAGTTGAATTTTTCCTTCTATCTCTTCCTACTGCATCGTGTTGGTTATAGACAGATTCTGATGATTTCTTTGGATGTATTTTATATCATGCTATTTGGATGAAGTTTTTCTTTCAATTTCAAGTTGACACCCCAAGTGTCTCTAAATGAACAATCATATCATTTACAAATATATATATATATATATGTCTTTCTGTCTTCTCTGATATCTCTATGGCTAGCTTTATTATACTATAGCAAATAGTACTGGAAAAAATGAACATCCTTGCTATACATTAGTTTTTTTCGAAAGGCTTCCAGTTTATTTGTAATGTAGGCTCTTTGTTTTATATAGATAAGATTTATGATATATATATTTTTAAAACATCCATTTATTCTTATGCTTTCTAGTGTTGCTACTGTTGTTTTAAATGTGAATGGATGTTGTATTTTGCCAAAAGCTTTTTCTCCATCTATTGCTATAATCAGATAATTTGTATTATTTTTATTATTAATGTGGTCTATTATGTTTATATTTTTCCTAATATGACAACCCAAAATTGATCATATAAATGCAATCTGGTAATGGTGTTAAATCTTTTTTTGTGATATTGATGTAGCCTATTAGCTAATATGTATTTTACAAGGGTTTGCATAAATATCCTTTAAAATATTTATCTATAGCTTTGTTTCATTGTTTTGAAATACTTTTAAGTACAAAGTCCACATTCTTTTGCTATTTTTTCACATAATTTGTGTAATGTTGGAATTCATTATTCTTTGAAGATTTGATAGAATCTGATTCTAAATACAAAGGGTTTTCCTCTCTTTTAGAGTTCAATTACAGTTTCTCTATTTCTTTTCTTATGAGATTGTGTTATTTAAATATATTTCTTATCCAGTTAATTTGATCATTTAAAATTTTTATGGTCAAACATTATTGGCATATAAGTGGGAAAATTAATTTTGAGCAATATTCTTTTTTTCTTTTTAATATGATATAACTTTCAGGAGCAGCTAGGTGGCACAGTAGATAAAGCAGTGGCCCTGGATTCAGGAGGACCTGAGTTCAAATCCAACCTCAGACACTTGACACTTACTAGCTGTGTGACCCTGGGAAAGTCACTTAACCCACATTGCCCCACAAAAAGAAAATATGTTGTCACTTTCCTTTTTCATTTTTTGATAGTTGTAATTTGGTTTTTCTTTCTTTTTTAAAAAAATCATTTATGGTTCATCTATTTTTCTCTACCCACTCCCGAAATCCATGATCTTAGTTTTTATTGATAAGTTCATTGGTACTGTTTCATTGTGATACTTTTTGTTTTGTTTATAGTTTGAAGTTCTTAGATCTCCAAATTTATGTTTCATTGTTTTATTTTTTTAAATTAATTGGTTTTCTTTTTTTTTTTTTAGTTACACACCTACTTCACCTAACAGTTCTTTCTGCCTTTTGTTAATGAAAATATTTATGGATTTGAATATTCCCCTGACTGCTTTTAGATCTCAATTATTTTTTCTTTCTGTCACTGTTTTTAATTATACATTAGTATAAAATTATTTGTTATATTTAATGAAATTGTTGTTTCTGAGTTGCCCTTTAAATCTTTAGAATTAAATTATTTAGCCTCTTATAAATTAACTCCTTTCTTCAATGTACCTAAATTGAATTTTTTTTTCTTCATTATTGTCAATAAAATGTGTCTATTATAGTACCTCCTAAATTTTATATGAGCCTGCCTGAGGTTCTTCAGTAAACTCTTTCTGGCTGCTTTTTCATACTGGAAGATCATTTTGACTATAGAATTCATATCTTGGAAGTACTCTCTGTTCCCAGGGTCCCTGCCTCAGATTGAATAGTGGGAGACTTCCTAGAACCTCTATTTAAGAAAGGTGCCCAGGAGAGCTATCTAGTCATTTCTCATCTGGTTTAACTCCTCTTTAGTTTTCAGCATGTTCTCTTCTACTCCCCGCACCCACTCCACCCTGTCCAACTTATTTTTATGTGTCATCTTCCCCATCAAATATAAGGTAATTAAGGGCAAGGATTATCCTTCCTTTAGCTCATATTTATGTTCCCAGCTTCTAGCACCATTCTAGGCACATTGTGAGCACTTAATATATTCTTGCTGACTTACTATCTGACTAACTGATTTCAGAATTTTCCTTTAACTGTATAAAGAGTAGATGGAAGGTAATTTCAAGCAGGTTAGCAATAGTGGTGGTGAAGGGGCAGCTAGATGGTGCAATGGATAGAGCACCGGCCCTGGAGTCAGGAGTACCTGAGTTCAAATCTGGTCTCAGACACTTAACACTTACTAGCTGTGTGACCCTGGGCAAGTCACTTAACCCCAATTGCCTCACTAAAAAAAAAAATAGTGGTGGTGAATAGATGGGGGAACTACCAAAGATATCATAAAAAAGTGAAATGAGCTGAATTAATTGGAAACTAGGAAGGACGGGTGAGGATGGAAAGAATTCCAGTAATAGAGCACAGTCTAAGCAACACAACTCTGAATTTGCCTTTGGATGAAGTTCCAATAGATAACTGGTGACTTCGGCCACAATAAGGTAGCAAGGAGGCCTTGGAATTTCAGGGTATAGAGCTGTAGGCAACCACACAGTTCCAAACACACTGACTTGGTCACTCAAACCTGGGCAGCGTCCCATATCATGTTCTGATGATGAATTTATAAACACATAAATAATTACAGTTTGAGGATTAAATCATGAACCTTCTACATAATCAGAGTAACAAAGTTCTTGACACATCAGATTTTCATAGTTCTTCCCCAGTCACTTACCTCTGGGGCAAATTAATGATCTCCAGTTAGAATAATGATATACTGTGGTTTCTTTTTAGAAATCCTGATCACAGCTCAAGCTGATGTTCTTCTTGCATCTGTGTTGTTGTAATAGTGTGGGGAGAGTGGGGCTATTGTTTTGTCAGTCATCTTCATTGGTCTTTTCACTTTTTACCTTAATAACCCGTCTTTTACATTAGGACTCTCAAATTTCCAAGTGCTGAATTCTAAATCCTTACTTCAGGCTTTGTTCTCTCTTTTTTGTATATTTATGCAATTATTACCCCACTGGTCTCATCATCTAGTTCTTTTTCTGCACTGGTTCTTTTGTTCTCCTTTGACTCTCTAGTTTGGTGGATAAATATACTTCTACCAACTAAGTCATGAGGTTCTAGTGAATTATAGATGCAATAATTATTTGTTTGTGTATTTTTTTGTTTGTTTGTGGGGTTTTTTTTGTTGTTGTTTTTGCAGGGCAATGGGGGTTAAGTGACTTGCCCAGGGTCACACAGCTAGTGAGTGTCAAGTGTCTGAGGTCGGATTTGAACTCAGGGAGTCCTGAATCCAGGGCCGGTGCTTTATCCACTGGGCCACCTAGCCGCCCCCTGATTGTGGTTTTTTGAGGGTTAAGTGACTTGCCCAGGGTCACACAGCTAGCAAGTGTCAAGTGTTTGAGGTTGGATTTGAACTCAGGTCTTCCTGAATCCAGGGCTGGTGCTTTATCCACTGCACCACCTTGCTGCCCCCTAGATGCAATAATTATTAAAAGTGCTTTGAAAACTATAGCGTACCATCCATGCTATTGATTATTAATCACAGTACACAGCATTTAGTAGGCACTTAATAAATATTTGTTGATCAATTGTTTGATGATGATGATGATTGTATTGGACATGTTAGTAGGACTTGCTTTCCAGTGATGCCATGGAGGATCAGATGAGTATTGATTGGAGGTTTCTGGCCATTATTGCAAGCAGGAATGCAAGTCCTCTGTGTGGGAATAAATGTAATGGAATTTATCCTAATAGTAATAGTAGGCAACTGGCAGGTTATAAGTCATGAAGCTAATGCCAAAGTGCATCAGTTAAGCAAAGCATGAGAATTGAAACAATATAGCGGCCCTGCACAAAAACACAGGGCATGTAGAACTGGTGTAGAGAAGAATCACAGAGACTACCTTCACCAAAACTATAACTTTACTTATACGATTAGGATTATATCTATTAATTTTTTGAGGTGATAGGACCTGATCTAATGGGAATGATAATGGTTTAAGAATGCCTTATTTTATCCTACAATTGAAGCTAAATAAGGTTCCAGCATCAAACTCACCCCTACAATGCTCCCTTTTCTCTAAATTTAATATATTCACTCTGAAAGAATGATCAAAAATGCAAAAATAGCTTTCTATTAAAAGATTTTCATAGCAACACTGTATATAATTACAAAAGGAAAAGAAAAGTATCTGGAAGTAATATAAATGTAAAAAAGCTTGTTGCCCATTAAGGTAATTCAATGTTATAATGCAATTAATATTGACAAGTATGATGAGTATAAAGAAATCTAAAAAAAATTTTAATGAAATAATGCAAATCAAAAAGGCAAAAATCAGAAAAAACTGAAGATATGCTATATCCATATTAATGGAAAAACACTAGTGAAAATGAAGAAGAAATTCCAAAGGAAACTAAGAGAGCGCTGAAGATTTTTTATACTTTGTGTGTTGAAATGAATTAAGTTAAATGTAATCTTATGGAGAAAATGTTATTAGTTGTACTTATATTCAATATTGTTTATAATAAATAATTTAGTATTTTTGTTAAATTACTATACTCTCTCCCTAAGTGATCTCTTGCTCCACTAAACTCCTAGTTGGACTCAGGGAAAAAATAAAAATTCAATTTTACCCTATATCCCAAATCACTGACTTTGCTTTGAAAATGACTTACTACAGCTCTGTCCTGATTACTACAAAAGAGTAATCTTCTGAAGTAGTTCCATCATTCAAATTCACACTAAATATTTCCATTGGGTTGGAACCAATTAGCATATTTTACTAAATATAATCTGGAATTGGGCAAATTTGAATAAATGTGACTACATAAGGAAAATCATTATTTGAACTCATCAGGATCTACCTGGGAAGATTTGTTTTCATGTAATCAAATAGTAGAGTTGAAGCCACAAAGGGATAAAATTCTAATGTTCAAAAGCATCAGTCCCAAATTTCATAAGAAATTCAATCCTTGTCAGGCAGAAATTCAATTTTAGGGATCAATTGAAATTGCAGTAATTGACATTTGATACTCTGGGGGGGTTATTTGATCAAATATATTTTATAGAAAGGACCATTTAATACATTTTGTCTCCCTAACTCTAGTAACTACCCCCTTCCTGACACATAGTAGGTGATTGATAATGTTTGTCGAATGAATGGCTAGAACAGAACTAGAAAAATGAAAGGGAATAAGTGAAGCAACAAAGAAAAAGAACAGGAATGATAAACCAGGAAATTCACTCTTGTTCCAATATCACATGATTGCAGAGTTTATTTTTTCTAACCAACTTGAAGGTACTATTTGAGGGGGGGTGTAGGTAGGGAATCCTTCTTGGATATAGGAAAAAAAAAAGGTTGGGAGTGGGGAGCCTCTCAACCACACCTGATACTAAAGCTTAATTTATTAGTTGAAATCTTTGTATTTGCCATTCTAACAGTAGGGATCTTTGCTCAGCATCCTGCCAATTTCAGGGCTATGAGGCATGTTGGCATACCTCCTGTGACCAGGTCTCTTTCTTGGGGCTGTTGACTGTCACTTCAAAAATAGTAAAAATTCTGAGCTTGCTGGAGAGATGTATTTAATAATTGCTTTAATGAGCAATTGCCATAAGGGGATGAGTACTGAAGTCATTATAACTTTTTGATCCTTCAGAAGAAAGGCATTGTGTGAATGTTAGATATCATTAACTCAATATTGTTTTTATCTTCTGAAGAAAAGTGTCTTACAAAATTTCCTAGTTAGTTTCCTCTGGTACGTTCTGAGACTAGATTTGGATTATAGTTAACTAGTTTCTTCTGTTACTACTAGAGCTACTGACATGGCCCATTGAAGAAATCTTTTCGCCTTTGGGTTCATGTGAAAAGGGAACAATAATTTATCAAGTATCCACTATGTGACGGGAACTGTCCTTAGTGCTGCTTTATAAATATTATCTCATTTGATCCTCAGAACAATCCTGGGAGGTATGTGCTCTTAAGATTCCCATTTTACATTTGAGGAAATTGAGGCAGGCAAAGTAACTTACGAAGAGTCATATAACTAATAAGTGAAATAGGATTCAAAATCAGGCTTTCATGACTCCAAAACCAGAGCTATGTCCACTCTGTCACCTAGCTGTCTTAGTGGTTTCTAATATTCAGAAAACTGACTCTATCATGTAGCAAGAGAGTGAGCATGTAGGTAGCTCAGTCTCCAAATGAAGAGAATGGGTTTGGTGGTAAACTGAATCATGGTTTGGGCTGAATTTTCTTTGTATTAATAGTGATTTAACTAATTGATTTTCCTTTAATTTATGTTAGCATTATCTCAATTTTAATGTACATTTCTTGATGAAGTAGAAGAATTAAAGGTTAATCTTATAAAATTCAAACTCTCTCATTTTCCATGAAAGGTCACTTACTAAAGTCGTGTGCCTGTTGGATAACATAGTAGACAGAATTTAAATCACAAAATGAATTAAATCTATTATTCAAAATAATCCAGAAAGTACCCCAGATTTTTCAGAAATTCTAGACCTTGTGAGAAGAAATTATTTTCCTAACTTAATTTGAATCTTCAAATACCTCCCAATTTAAAATACATATGTATTCTCCAGGGCATCAGATCCATTGAAATAATCTGGTTTGATCATTACTCTTATTAGAAATATCATTTCTCTGTTATGAGGACTTGAAATTCTGTCAGTTAAATAACATTAATGAATCCTGGAATCAAAGTTATAGTAATATCTCAAATCCATCATTAGTGCTCCAAATAACAAAAGCTGACATTTTGTGCTCATTTGCAGTCAGCAGGCATTTTGGCAGACAGAAATCTAGGAGAGGGTTTCAGAAATTTTTCACAGAGTTGATGGAACGTCTGTACAGTACTTGTTTCCTCGTGAAGAGGAAAGTTTTTCACCCGTGTGAATAAGATTAAAATGTTTCTGTGTCTGATCAGCCTGCCCTAATTCATCTAGGGATAGACCCTGGGATGATTCCTTCTTAATTTAATTCAATACACAGAAACATCTCTGGAATTTAGATAAGTTTTTATTTATATTTTTTTATAGTCTTTTTCAGGGATTCATGTAATTTACAGGTGGATGCATAGACCTTTCTTGTCCTTCATTTTAGAGAAGAAAAAATAAAAGGCCAAATGAATGAGTGAGTGCCTTGCCCAAAATTATGCAGTAAGAGCTCAGGCACAGATAACTTCTCCACAAGCAAAAAAGAAGAATTCTTTCCATCTAGGCATGCCTATATGTCAATGGACACTTAGGGCAGGTCAGTTCAATTACAAAATAATCTTCCTGTCTACTTCTGCTTTTATATTATGGACAAAAGTATTCTTTCCAAAGCTATAAAAGTAATATCTTTTGTCTTGGAGATATAATTTCACTATGGAGACATGGGATATACACATCAAACTATAATTGATAATGTAGGTCAAGTGTGCTTAACTGCTAAGTCAATTTATAGAGTAAGTTATTTTGGAACTAATTCATTAGAAGATCTACCAGAGCAGGCATGGCTGAAGAAAGCTAAATGGTGAAAGTAGCAATAGAATGGAACCTTGGAAACTGGGAAGTGTTTCAACACATAGAGAAGAAAAGACTCTCCCCATACTCATGCCCCACACAAGGGAAGCAACAAATGTAAACTCACAGAAGCAGGAATAAGCAAGGAAAAATTAAGAGCAAGGTGAATGTTATTCTGCCTAAAGGAAAATATTCATTTTGGACAAAAATAGGTAAATAATTTAGAAAGGAAGATATGGCAGACATTGTAGAAGGTCTTGAATAGCAAGACAGGGGACATGCACTCCCTTCTGTAGGCAGTGAGGAGGGAACTATGAAAGTACAAAGGAAGAACTGCAAAAAGGAGAGAGAAGAAGTAGAAAGATCAGTAAGGAAAGAAACCATTAAAGTGAAATGGATTTGACCAAGCTTGGCTACAGTGAGGATAGAAAAGATCTATGACCATAATGTTTGTTATAAAAGGGAAATCAACAGAACTTAGTAACATTGACATGGAGGGAGGGTGGTAAGAGTCTAAGATGATTGAGAGGTTTCAAGCCTTGGTGAAATTTAATATTATAAAAAGACATGGAATTATTCAGTAAGAAACACAATGTGTCCTAAAAATCTTAGTGAAATTTTAGGTCTTGATAACTGAAAACTGCACTAGGACTTTTGGGACACCCAGCATAAGTTTGTACCTTGGGAGAAAGGATAGCAATAGATATATAAATATGGATGTTATCTGCATAAAGGTTAAGTTCTTTGAAAGAATTTGCAGAAAGGGAGAGTCAAGTCAAAAGAACTTATGTACTTTTGTGAATGTCAATAATAACCAGAAGAATGAGGAGACAGTGGTGAGAAGTGATAGAGTAGCTACAGATGCAAAAAGAGCACAACAATTCTAGTCAGAAGAGCAAAGAAAGAACTTAAGGAGTGAATGATCAGTGGTTTTAGATGTTGTTCAGAAACCAATGAGAAAGAAAATTTCTAAAAGCTACTGGATTTCGTAAATAGGCTATCACTGGTGATCTTTGAAACCAATTCCAAAAATATGGGGAAAGCAAGGGAGTTAGAAAGAGAGTGAGACATGAGAAAGCACTGACCAAAAGTTCAATAAATCTAAGAAATAAAGAACAATGTGGTCAGTCGAATGAATTCAAACCTTGACTTAAAAATCACCTTCCTCTTTTATCAGTACAGAATTATTTATCGAAGCAGTAGATGTCCTTCATACATACCAAAGACCATCTATTACTTCTGATTTGCCTGTTCTATGATGGGCAGATAGAGGATAAGAACTGGACCTGTGATTTCATTGGGACATAGAACTCTTATGTGAGAGTACTCAAAACACGTTGAGACTTTGCAATTTAGAGCCTTGAAGGGTTGCCTAGAACTCTGAAAGTTTAAGTGAGTTGTACAATCTGACATCTCTAATATATCTCAAGGACAACTTCCTAGCATCTTGTATCTCAAATGGAGGATGAAAAGGAAGGTCTAAATGATATTAAAATGACCTTTTAATATGTAATAATCATGATACATTTGTTTTTACCTGTACTGGTTTAAAAAAAAAACCCTCTAAAGGATAAACATTTGATGAAGCAGAACTTTTAATGAATACCCCTTTATGGGTTTAGTCATCTCCAAGATAAAATATAAAATCCTCTGTTTGGCATTCAAAGGCTTTGTAACCTGCCCTTATCTCCTGTTATCTAAATACCTGATACTCCACCACATACACTGTAATCCAGTGACACTGATCATGCTATTCCTCAAAGAAGATTTTGTATCTCCTGGCTCCAGGCATTTTTACTGGCTGTTTCCCAAACCTGGAATGCCCCCCTTCTTCATTTCTGCCTCCTGGCTCTCTTTAAGTCCCAGGTAAAAGCTCATTTTCTACAGAAAGTTTCTCTCCCCCCCCCCTTTAATTTGATTGCCTTCTCTCTGCTGATTATTTCCAGTTTATCCCACGAATAGTATTATTTGCATATTGTCTCCCTCATTACAATGTGACTTCCTTGAGAGAAGTGCCTATCTTTTGCCTTTCTTTGTATTCCCAGCAATTACAACAGTGTCTGGCATGTAGTGGAGCTACTAGGTGTTGCAGTGGATAGAGCACTGGGAGCTGATGAAATTTCTCCTTGTTGGTTTCCTACTTTCATTTTTTTTTGCATATGCATATGGGTCAGCTGAGTGGCACAATGTATAGAATACAAGGCCTGGAGTCAGGAAGATCCATCTTCCTGAATTAAAATTTGGTCTTAGATACTTAGTAGCAGTATGACTCTGGGCAAGTCATTTAACCTTGTTTACCTCAGTTTCTTCATCTGTAAAATGAGCTAAAGAAGGAAATGGCAAACCACTCTAGTATCTTTGCCAAGAAAATCCCAAAATGGTATCATGAAGAGTCAGGCATGGCTAAAACAACTCAACAACAATAACAACTGCCATAAAATAAGTGCTATACAAAATTTTATTAACTGATTGACTAATAAGGTGCCTTCTTATTGCTTTAAGGAGCTTTTCAAATCATTGTGGTCCAAGGATGCCACATTTCTTCTGTTTCTATAATACCTGAGACTTCAGTGACTTTTTTTGAAAGAGCATGTGTTGGAACATATAGGTGGTGTAGTAGATAGAACACTAGCCCTGAAGTCAGGAGGACCTAAATTAAAATCCAGCCATAGATACTTACTAGTTGTGTGAACCTGGGCAAGTTATTTAACCCCTATTGTCTCCAAAAAAAAAACAAATAGAAAGAGCAAGTGTTATACTATTCTATTTGAAATTATTCAAAAGATAGTTCATATGATTCTTTTGTAATCCTAATTTTACTTTTAAAATGCCCCAGATAATATATGAATTTTTCATTATTTTAATGACAATATATTGCATTATCACAGTTCCTATAGTTTTTAAACAATTTTCCTGTTTGCTTCCCTTGCTTACTTGTATCTCTTATTTGAAGAGTTTGGGGGCACTCTACCTGTATTTCTAGTACTAACTGTATTTTATTTAGAGTTAGAATTTACTTTAAAGATCATGTAGTTAAATTCAACTGAATCTTTAGGTCTGATGCTCTCTAATAGAAAGCATCCTTCAATGATTGCACCAGAGATTGTGACAATCTCTTCAAATTGAGTTTCTATGAAGAGGTGGACACTCAATTAACCCACCACAGCATCATTTTTCTAGACTATATTAGGGATTTGGGAAAGTCTTACCCTAAGGAACATGATCTGAAGGCTGCCAAAATGAACAGGAAAGTTTTGTGTCAGGCGATAATGAGTGGATTATTTCTATCTATAAACTACATAAGATGTTATTTAGCATATTGTAATTCTGTGCCTATACCATGCCTGGAAGAGAGGAAGAAATGAACATTTGAGTTGCTCTCTCTCTTTCTGGAAAAGCATGGAATGCACTAAAAAAACATGACTTTTTTTTTCTTTTTTTAAACATGTAACAGATGAGCTATAACTCATGAAATTTAAGGGCTATACAGTATACATGAATGTACAATATTTTAAAATTCATATAAACTTTATGTCAGGACAAGATATATAGGGCATAGACTCATAATTGTGATATTTAAAATGTGTCTCTGTCACTGAAATAACTGCACAATTTAGTTCTTCCCACCACCCCCAACTACATCCTTTAATCAGTTTAAAGCTGTTTTTTATTCACCTGTTGGAAATAAAGCCATTTGGAATGTAGCTGAATTTTTCAATTTTCATTGAATTGGTTACCACTGGGGAGATTGTGTATTAGGGAGCTATTTCTGAACAATGCAATACCATTGTAGCCTCAAATAGATGCAGGGACTACTTTCTTTAAAGTGTGTGTGTGTGTGTGTGTGTGTGTGTGTGTGTGTGTGTGTATTCCAAATTACCTTAGCACCTAACTCATGTTGCATTTTATGACTTTTAAGAGAAATAAAGGGTAGTCACAATGGCTTCTTTCTACCTCACAAGAATATTATAAGACTGGTGGTGAGGTAATGCATTTAAAAATACTTTGAGGTCTCTAAACATAAAGTTATAAAATTAAAACCTTTTTTGGTTATTATGTTTTCTTTTTTTCAGTCTTAAATTAATCAAAGGTATCATATGTGTGTTGTGTTCTCTTGTGGATTAGTAATTAAATGTTTATCACTTCTCATGGTAATTGGTATGTATAAAATATGTAAATGTTTGTAAAGGACTTCACATACATTTCATTTGAAACTTACAACAACCCTGCAAGGTAGATATTATTATTTCAACTTCACAAATAAAGAAATTGAGTTTCAGTGACATTAAGTGACATTTCTAGGGTTACACAGATAATAAATGTCTAAGGGATGATTCGAACCTACTTCCTGACTCCAAGTCCAGCATGATTTCATTATTATAATACAGTTTATTAAAGATTAATATTTCAGTTTTTCTTAGGACTCCATTGGTTGACCAGAGCTATCTCTGACATATTGTTATTATTATATTAGAAAAGATGCTTGGGGCAGCTAGGTGGCGCAATGGATAGAGCACTGACCCTGGAGTCAGGAGTACCTGAGTTCAAATCCGACCTCAGACACTTAATACTTCCTAGCTGTGTGACCCTGGGCAAGCCACTTAACCCCAATTGCCTCACTAAAAAAAAAAAAAAAAAGAAAGAAAGAAAAGAAAAAATGCTAACTTTTTTTTCCTAATGAATTATTTTTAGGCAAAAGACAAACAGGAATGAGTAAATCCTAATCAATTTCAAGTTCATAATAAAATCACTTGATGTCAGTCTTATCTCTACCGCTATTTGTGACCTTATAGAATATAAAATGAGAAGTTTAGAGCTAGTGAGGTCCTCAGAGGTAATCTCACCCTACCCCCTCATCTCAAACATGAGGAAAGTGAGGCCCAGATTCAGCTCCTATGATTTTCCACAAGATCTTATTCTTTCTTTAAGCTTTTAAAGATTCCTTACCTGTAAAAGGAGGTAATTGGGCTACTCTAGTTCTGAAAAGGTCCTTTCTAGTTCTCCTCTATGTTACTATGATACTTCTGTCTTTTTAATTCTATGTTTTTCTGTAACTCTTAAACAATATATTAAAAACTCTTTCTGAAAATGTTTTTGAGAGACCAGTAAGAGAAATTTCCTTCCACCTCAAAATAGATATCTGTATATAAAAAGCAGTTTAAAGCCAATTTTGTTGGTGTAAAGCATGGTTTTATTCTGTAGACTGAGCATAAATATTTCAGTTAACAAATTGGTCTTCCCTGTCAGCAAAACACAAGTAGCTACTTTTAGTTTCTCTCATGAACAAACCATAAACAAGGTAAGTAACCATGGTCTCCGTCACTGAATTCATACTCTTTAGTCCTGTCAGCTAATAAAAGCAGCTTCCAGCGTAGAAGGAATTTTTCCCCCTTTGGTGCCATTCTTCATATACTGCACTTTTGGTTGAGGGTCTGTCTTGATGTCTGTTTCAGCAATAAATATTTTTCCTCTACCAAATGACAAGCACGTAATTGACAGCCTTATAAATGCCATCAACAAAAAAGCTATTGACTGTCTCCTCCAGTTTTCTATCATCAATTATCTTTCTATTCAGAAAACCCATAAAATATTCAGATCACTATGTAATAAAACACGGTGTGATGTATGTCACTGTGAGATAACATATGTTCAGCGGCAAATGTTCAATGACCTAGGAAGTGTCTCTTCCTGAAGTAACACATGCCTTGGACAATCTTAACAGAAGTTTTGAAGTGGTAACCAAAACACACTTCCTTCCATGACAGATGATGCATCCTGTCATTAAAAAAGTGATTTAATCATTTCAATGAAATTTTCTTTGACATAAAATTAAATTTTTTTGGCTAAGTTTATGCACTCTGTACCTGATTTCTTATCCTTTTCACATACTAGCCATGTAGATGTGGGGATACAAGATAGGCTAGGAAAGGAGTATATAGGCAAATTTTGTCTAGCTAAAAATAAGAATAATTAATGCCCAATTTACATAGAAGTATAAAAATTGACACAAGTAACCATATGACATATTCAAGCTTTTAACATATTCTGGCAAGCACATGTTAGAAGTGGATAATTGAAGACCTGTCTCCTATCACTGGCTTCTCATTTGTTCTTGGTCAAATCATTTAATCTCTATAAGTCTCTTTTCATGTCTGAAAAAATGGTAAATGGGAAAACTATAGTCACTTTTTTGTTGCTGAAGAAGATGAAGAATATAATAGAGAGGCAATGGAATATAGTGGGAAATGTTTTGGCATAGTCAGAAGGTAGAGCAGTGGATAGAGTGCAGGGCCTGGAGTCAGGAAGACTTGAGTTAAAATAATGCCTCAGACACTTTGTAGCTGTGTGATACTTGCCAAATCACTTAACCCAGTTTACCTCAGTTCCTCATCTATAAAAAATGAGCTAGAGAAGGAAGTAAAAATATTACTCCATTATCTTTGCGAATAAAATCCCAAATGAAGTCACAGAGTCAGATACAACTAAAACACCTGACAACAAGTCAGAAGACCTGGCTTCTAGTGTTGAATCCTGTACTTATTAACTGTGCAACATGATCCTTCCTTCCTTCCTTCCTTCCTTCCTTCCTTCCTTCCTTCCTTCCTTCCTTCCTTCCTTCCTTCCTTCCTTTCTTCTGTCCTTCACTCTCTCCCTTCTTCTCCCTATGGGAGAACCTTGGGGGAGGGGTGAAATGTAACCAACCTGGCCTTCAGGTAATGGAGGCCAAGGTACTTAAGTGTTACATGTATAATAAATATAGTGTACTGAACTTGATGATCTCTAAGGTTCCCAATAGCTTTAAGATCATATGAATCTTCTCATCCGCCTGCTCTTCCTCTTCCTCCTTCTCATCCTCCCTGTCCTCCTTCTTCTATTATTATTATCATGACCATTATGATGATGCTGCTAACATGAGGAAATGGAAGAAGAGAGGTTGAGTGAGTTGCCCACTACTAGCACAGCTAGTTAAGTATCTGAAGAAGAATGCAAACTCAGATTTTCCTGACTCTGAGATCCTTATTCACATGAAGTTTTGCTCTCTAGATGAAATTTCAAATAAACTTTATAATTCAATGGATTGTTAAGCAATTAACAGCCATTTATTAAGTACTTACTCTGTTTCAGGCTACACAGGTTAAAAAATTAGGTTATGCTATATTCATTATTTTTACACAATAAATAGGAAAAATAAGATGCCATCAAGTGAAATATTTCAATAAAACATCAGGGGGAAAATGTAGTTCATGCAGCCAGGCAAAATACTGAGGCATTTTCATTTCTTTCTTGCCCTTATTTTAAAAGGCATGTTCCATACACAGCATCACATTAAAACCACTTGGAAAGGAAAATCATAACTTTAAAGGTCCCACTAAAAACCATTCTGCTCTAGGCTGTCCTATAACAATGCCATTTTACTGGGACTAGTCATGCCATGCTTGGTCATGTGGTGCCAGCAAATCGTATGGTAGGTTTCACCTTGGAAAAGCAAATGGAACAAAGTAGGAGACTTCCTATGTAGCATCATTAGATGGAAGCTGAGGAGAACCCCCTTGATTACTTTTAAATCCATCCCCCAGTATTTGTCATGGTGCCTGAATTTCCCATTATATATTTAGTCCTTTTACATTTTGATAAACAAAACAAAATATTAGGTACCCCAATCAAAATATAGAAATAAACTATTTTCAGCTAATTACTCATCAGGGACCACTTTAAGGGCTAAGGATTGGTTGTTCAGTTGTTATTCATTTGTTTCTGATTCTTTGTGACCCCATTTGGAGTTTTCTTAGCAAAGATACTGGAGTCATTTGCCATTTCCTTCTCCAGATCATTTTACAGATGAGGAAACAGACAAACAATGTTAAGTGACTTGCATAGGGTAACAAAGGCCATGAGTGTCTGAGGCTAAATGCAGGAAGATGAGTCTTCCTGACTTCAAACCTGGTGTTCTACCCACTGTGCCATCTAGTTGCCCCATGTATGTAATAGACATTGTGGAAGTAGGAAGGCAATAAAGAGAAAACTCACCAGACTCACAATTTTGTAGAGAGCCACTGCCAAGTATGCTGATGTTTCTATCACCACCTCTAAGGTCTAGAAAACTGACACCTTACTAAATAAGTACAAAATGGACAGAAACAAAGTGAATAGTACCAAATAAAGATATAAACTCTCAAAAAATATTTTATGACACAAATGGTAATTTTTCCTCTTCAAGATACTTTATTCTTTTCCACAGGTCTTTTTAGTGTGGTAGAATTCTGTTTCTTTATTTCAAAGAGTTTAAGATTACTGCTTCCTGTGAAGGAATGTCTAACCTTATATCAATAAAAAACTTTATGATACTTTATACAATGACCAATTTTCCTGTCATATATATATATATATATATATATATATATATTTACTTTACCACTAGAAATATTAGAAGATTGTGCAGCCTTGTTTTTTTAAACAAGTGTCAGTAAAAGAAAGATCAGTGACTTCACAATAGTAGGGTCCTAAAATACTTCATATTTCAGTTTATTGTACTTTTTAATACATTTTTGTTTCTTGAAGTATGCTCCATCATTTTCCCAAAATATAAGGTCATTGATATAGACTTATGATCCACAATTGCAGAATCATATATACATACATACATATATAGATATATGTATATATTTGTGTATATGTGTGTGTGTATATATAAAACAATTTAGGCTATGGTTTAAGAAAACAGTGTGTAGAGTGTTTAGCATGGCCACATATGTGGAATATAGATAATCTACACATATCATATATAATAATATGTAATATTCTTCTTCCACAAAAAGACATGTCTTCCAGCAACCAGTTTTGGGGTCCTGATTCTTACCAACTGCCTGAGGCTGGTGCTGAAGAGCTCATGAAAATTCCTTCCTCACCTCGAACACGAACACTCCAGTAATGCACTGGATGAAAAATTGTTCTGCCAGGACATGCAGGAATTTTAAGGATTTATTTAGTTTCCTACTTCTTCTCTATGAGGGATAGAATGGACATTCATGGGAGGAGGGAAATAACGAAGGAAGCCATTGAAAAGAGGGGAAAGGAAAAAATCAAATAGAGAAAAATAAATTCAGAGAATACATTTTATTTCTCATCCTATTAGTATAGGGCTATTTGGATGAGATTGTGTGTGTGTGTGTGTGTGAGAAAGAGAGGGGGGGAGGTTAGGTGGGATATTATAAAACAATGCAATTTATAAGTATTTTCTCCTCAGTGTGGCTTCATTACCTGCTCTCTTTTACAGGAAACATATTAGTTGCACAAATAGTAGTGCTTTCTAAATCTGTAAACATGTTTCCATATAAATGTAGTAGACCATGCATAAAAATGCTTGTTTTCTATTATTTCACTGGGGTGGGGCACTTTCACTATAGAAATTCCCTCCTTTGACACAGACCTTCAAAGAATTCCTAGTTCAAAGGATAATAGGGCTGCCTAGGGTATTGAGATCTTAAGTGACTTGCCAATGGCCACTTTTGTCTGGGTCAGAACTTGGACACAGGTCTTGCTGGTTCCAAAGAGGACTCTTCATTTATGCTCAATGCTGCCTTTCATATATATGGTAGCCATATGAATATTTTGAGTTATGTTAGATTTCTAAAAATGCAATTTGTTTAAATAGGTTACTCTACATTCACTCAATAAAGGCTAGCTCTAAAATTATTTTGGATCATGTTAATTAGATAAGTGTAAGAGTTATAAAATTGTTAGGTCATGTTAGCTGTACGACTATGTCATGCCATGACATGAAAATGTTAGGACATATTGGTTAGATGACAATTTAGTGTATATATTTCTTAGGCCAGGGCATATAAATGAAGTCTCAAATATACCTTTAAGATGGTGGAGCTGGAGAGAGTGCTTAATCTTCCACTACATTTGCAAGTATAAAACCTCCAGCAAATAGTATATGTCATTCAAGAGCCCATTTTAAATATGCAGATGGGGCTCTAGTGTTGCCCTGACCTCACACATTGAACTCTGACAATTTGATTGGAATGTCCTAGAAAATTGTCTACATTTTAAAAGGTGACATCAGATTTTACAAAATACTATTTTATCTGAAACTGCTATGCTTTGGAAAGAGAAAGTGATTTAGATATTGCTCTATTTAAGTAACATTTTCTGCAATTTCTAGGATTTGGGATGAGATTCTTTCCTGGTTTATGTTCAGACAGCTGCCACTGAAATTTGCTGAGATTTTGCACATTCTCAGCCAGGAAAACTGTCTTCTTCTTCTTCTTTTAGCCATCTGAGAAATTATATAGGCTCTGTGATCTAATTCCACCCGCCCTCTCTCTGTGTATATGTGTGTGTGTGTGTGTGTGTGTGTGTTGGTATCTCTGTCTCTGTGTCTTTGTTGCTGTCTCTTTATCTCTGTCTCTGAGTTCCCTTATTTTTCCCTGCCTCCACAATATCCTACTCTGACTCCTCATTGTGACATATAGGTGACCTGGAATATTGAAGGCATTTCTAGTACACAGCAAAGTCTGATGTATTCTGCCATGCTAGAAAGGCTTTGAGTATAAATACCCAAAACTAAAATATCTGCCTTTCCGAGAACAAACTAGCTAAGTATAGGAAAGCTTATCACCTGTTGAATGACCTCTTGTTAGTGAGTCTTTTGCCCATAGCAACACTGAAAACAAAGAAAAATATAAAGTTGCTTGCAAGCTTGTGTGCATCTCTCTAATACTGTTGCCATTATGGTGGCAAAGTAGCAAGAAAGGGGACAGAGGATACTGTGAATCACCCTGTTTTTAGTCCATCTATTCACTTTAACTTGGCTGTTGCTATTCTAAATGTGAGATCCTTGTCCAGTGGCCAATAAGCGTACAAGATAGAAAGGATCAAATTAATCTTGCCATTCTTGCTATAAATGAAACCAAAAGAAAGACAGAAGTTTCAATTGAATCAAAACATGGCTCACAGAATGAGACAAAGGGGCTGATAGAGTTGGTTTTATCATATTACCAAAGGTGACAAGAAACATCATTTCCTGAGATACACAGTCATCTTGTATTGCAGTGCTCATTTTACAGATTTACAAATAGGCCTTGATGAAGAAAATTGCAGTGAATAGCCAACATCAGTTAAAGAGCATGAAGAAAAAATTCTATAAAGAACTCAATAAGACATTTCAAGTTAAATCATCATATGCTTCAATATTTAATGGAAAAGTTAAGAGCAGACTTCCATGTCACATGACCAACAAGATTTTTTTTCTGATGATCACAATCACTTAGACCTCCCCAAAACAGAAATTGTGTACCAAAGATAAACCATCCCCATTGTCTAGGATACCTGGAACCCCAAAGGTTTTCATTTGTTTTTAATGAACTGATACCTACCTCAAAAGCATTTAATAATCCTTGTCCCATTACCCATTGTGCTACTAACAACAAGGTTGCATTAACCGCCCTAAGAAACTGACCTATGGTTTTGCAATAAAGCCCACCACCACACCCTAGTTCTTGTTCTCTCTTTTCAGTACCATGGAGGACCAGGACCCAGACTGGAGAAATTTGCTTGGGCCTCAGTAGCCAGAATACTTGCTTCTTGAATGCCCCATACAACAGAAATTCAGGAAGGGGTAAATGAATAAATTAGCCAAATATAGCAAAAGCAACAGAATGACAGCAGGGAGACCAATGAGAGCCTTCTTTCTAAATGTACATAAGGAGAAAGGCTGAAGGTAGCAGACAAGTGATGGTAGCATTATAGAGGCAAGGCTCTGACATTACAGAAAGAAACTGGGGATATGTTGCCTACCTATGTTTTGTGGGACTGCATTAGAAAATGGGAGGGTGAACAAAAAGGGGGAGAAGAGGGTTTGTATCATGCTATTTGACAAATCAAAAATAAACATTCAAAAAAATAAAAAGGGATAAACAAGGAAACTATATTACACTACAAGTATTCAGAGATAACAATCAATATCAATAATAAACGTATATGTTCCAAATGACTTAGTATTCAAACTCATAAGGAAATATTAACTAGGCTACAAGAAGATATAGATAGTGATTTCAGAGTGACCGGATAAATAATAATTCTTCTCTCAGTTTGGGATAAACCTCACAGAAAGATAAACAAAAGGAAATATATGGAATTATACAAATTTCTGGAGACACTAGAACTAAAAGACACAATGTTTTCTAAATGGGATTACAAAATAATATAGGTAGCTTGATATAGATATGGATACAGGTATACATATAGATCTTAAATATTTACATTTACATCTATATCTCTCTATGAATATTTATATCTCTCTAGATCTATTTCTCAGCACAAAATGGAACTTTTACAAAAATTGACCATTATTAGGGCACGGAGATATATGTAATATAACATATATAATGTAAATTTGAGACTTTCTGAGTCAATATGTAGCAGCAGGAATCCATTTCTATTTGAATCAGAGATCACTCCTTCATGCCATATTCTATAATACATTTTAAATAGATGATGAAAATATTTTATATCAAATTTCTCTGATAAAGGCTTGAGATATATATGTAGATAGATATGATATGAATTCTATCTATAGATCTAGATTCTATCTATAGATAGATACACAGACAGATTCTAGATAGGTAGTTTCTATCTATCTATCTATCTATCTATCTATCTATCTATCTATCTATCTAGCCATTCCCCAATATGAACAAGAAGAATTTGAACAAACTGCTCTACAAGAATTGCAAAGTATCCACAACCACATAACAGAATATTTCAAATGATCAAAAATAAAATAAATGCAAATCAAAACATTTCTGAGGTTTCAGCTTACTTGCTTCAAATTGGTAAAGATGGCAAAAATGGCAATACTTAATGTTGCAGGGGTTGTAGATGAATAAGCGCACTATAATGTTGGTGGAATTGTAAAGTGCTACAAACATTTTGGAAAGCAATTTGGAATTATGGAAGTAAAATGATGAAAGTAACCATATTCTTTGAGCCAGAGACTCCATTACTGGGTTTATACACCCTAGAAATTCACTGATAAGAAGAAAGTTCCCAAATATACCAACAGTGCCTTAAAAAAATCACACACAAAAAAAATAGGTGAGGATAGGAAGGAATATATTGGCAAGTATATATCAGTTAAGAAGGAATAAGGAATTTCAAAACTGATAGATTAACAAGAGTAACATATCTATATATAATATGAATATATTTTTTGAGAAAAGAATTGGAGAGGCAGAGCCAAGATGGCAGAGTAAAGACTGGGATTCACCTGAGCCCTCCCAAATTCACCTCCAAACAATATTAAAATAATGTCTCAAAATGAATTCTTGAGTGGCAGAACCAACCAAAGGATAGTGTAAAACAATTTTTCAGCCAAATACAACTTGAGAGGTTTGGGGGGGGGGAGGCCTTTCTTACTGAGGTGAGAGTAAAGCTCTATTGAGTGAAGGCTGTGCCAAAGCAGACTGCACCTGGCAAGCAGCAGCAAGCCTTCCAGGTGACTAAATCAGTGGCAGTGGTTTCTGGAGTTCTCAGCCCACAGAGAGTAAGAGGTTCAGACAACAGATCAGAAGGAGATGACAGAGGACCCTTTGCTGCCACTGGGAGTAGGACTCAGTTGTATGTCCTATATGCAGTTCTATTTTGCAGTCCTGGTTTGGAGTCACAGGGTAAGAAGGAGTACTAGCAGGAGCAGGGAACCTGGTAACAGGAGGAGAGGACAAGAGTGCTTATGGTCCTTCCCAGAACTAGAGCACAGACCAGGAGACCAGTGACCACACCTCTCCTTGGATCATATCACCTTGAAAGAAGTGAGGGCTTGCAGACCTCTAGAGCTAACTCTGAAAATAGCAGCACAAAAACATGAATCTTGGAACAGTGCCCCCTCAACCCAGGGAGCAGAGTCCAATTTTAACAAAGTTAAAAGTCAAGAAATAACCTTGAAAAATAAGCAAACAACAAAAAAAGGACCCAACAAGAGAAAAGAATAGGAAGTGCTTGGATATAGTGTTAACAGAACAACTTCACATACACATAGACACAATGAAATGGATCATATTTAAACAGATAGGAAGTGATTCATTACCGATGTGAGTGGTTTCTGAGTCAGTAGTTATTATATAGCCAGACCACTGACTGATAAAGATAAAAATTAGTGCAAATTTAAAAGAATAAAGAAAAAAAAACATGGTTTGTAATAGAAAAAACTCAATCCTAACCAATTTAAGCAAATTATTGATAAAGAAAAAATAGGCAATGGATGGGGGGAAAGAAGTAGACATAGAGTAAAATGATTTCAAACAGAAGTTTGATATAAATCAATTACCACAAAGGACCAAAAGAGCCCTAAAAGTACCTGACAACAAATATTTGACTTACTTGCCCAGTGGAAGCATAAATACTAGTGAGGAATTTAGTTGAGCACAGCACAGTGATCAATCCTCAGGCACCCCTGAATTTCTTGAAAGGAAATGAATGACATAAACAATTGTGAAAATGATGAAACATTTCCTTTTTGTATTGGTGCTTGAGAGCCATGGGGACCATTAAAGGAGCCATAAAAGTTTTTCTCTTAGTCAAATCACTTAATACACTGATATGCAAAAAAAGAACTCTCAATGAATATTGCTAACTGCTTGGATTTTAGTCAAAAAGCCTACACTTAAATATGCATGTATTAACTTTTATTCTTGCTACAATATATCCAAACTTACTTGCAAATTTTAAAGTCTAAGATTATAATTGTAATGAAGTTTTAATCTCTGTCTATGCAAATCAGTTCTAAATTTTAAATCAATACACCTCATATATTTATTTTCTTTTACACTTGTAGTAGTCTATGTCCAAATCAATGTATAGGCACTGAGTGACTAAGTACTGCCATAATTCTAGGCTGTTGATATATTTAATGGCTTTGGGATCTGATTTTGAATACAGCAAGCTTGGGACAGGGTTTGGAGAGACCATCTCTTTATAGCTAGACAAAAAATAAGAATAGATGAGATAAAGAATCTAGAACTATTCAGTTATTGATTTGGAAGCACATATGGGTTTCCCCAAAACCTCCTCGTGTTCAATATTCTGTAAATGGGAACTGAAAACGAGCTCAGTTGATGTCATTCAAAGATACAGTATGAGATTGGATTGGACACAATCATTTTAATCATTGGAAAGCACCTTAGAGGTCATTATTTCCAATCCCCTTGCTTTCTAAATGAGGAAACAGAGGTCCAGAGAGAAGTGATTTGCCAAAATAACACAGCTGCCAAGTGTCTATGGCAGAATTTGAACCCAAGGTTTCCAGACTCTAAGTCTGGCACTTAATCCATTACATACCATGCTGCATCTATAGTGGTAAATGTCATTATATGTTGGCTCTTGAGGCATGATATAGATGGACCTAGACTTTAGCAATACCTTCCCCCACATGTGACATAATTAGCAATCAAGGAAAAGTAAGGCAGGGCCAAGCAACCTCAGCATCATTATCCCATAACTCCAAGCTTCAATTGTTTCCTCACACAATTTTTTCACTGTAATCTGTGTACCATGTGCAACATATCTGTTGACTTTTGTTTAATGATCTAATAGCACCCTATTGTCTTCATGACAAAATTAGCCAAGTTCATCATCTTTCAACATGATCAGTTTTACTATTTCTTGCAGCTCCAAATACTCACCACAGAACAATCACTCCTCTCCCTAACTTTTTCAATAATATAAATCAAGGCCTAGTTTCTTTCCTGAACCATAATCCCACACTGCCAAATGCTTTGTGGACAAATATACATATCAAGCTTAACATGTCCAAAACAGAACTCAATGACTTCCACCTCATTCCAAATTCTTCACTTTCCAATAGAGGGTGCCACCATTCTTTTAGACAATCAGGTTCACAGGTTTGAATTCCTACTTAACACCTCACTTTCATTCACTTACCAGACACATTTTACTGCCCTGAAAGTTCTATTTCTTACCATTTTCAAACAGAATAAAACATCTACAGCTTCTGTGGCTTTGTATTGCTTGCCCCTGTGTTTGGAATCCTCTATTGCTTCACTACCACCTTAGATTCCTTTAAGACACAACTCAAATATTACTTTCTTCAGGACATTCCCATTCCCCAGCCTTGCCTTCTCAACCTCCCTCTCATTTACTCCATCCAGCTTATATACAGCTATTTATACGAGTCTTGTCTTCCTATTAAAATGAAAGTGTGTGTGCATGTGTATGTGTGTGTGATGTAAATTATAAAACAACACAACTCTGTCTCTCAGAGTCAAGTAAGAGTAATCCCTATTTGAAGTATAAAGGTTTTAAAAAACTAGGAGGTGGGGCAGCTAGGTGGCACAGTGGACAGAGCACCGGCCCTTACCTGAATTCAAATCCAGCCTCAGAAGCTTGACACTTACTAGCTGTGTGACCCTGGGCAAGTCACTTAACCCCAATTGCCTCACCAAAACAAACAAACAAACAAAAATCCCTAGGCAGAACCTTAGAGATTGTCTATCCAAAATCCTCCATTTTACAAATGAGGAAGTTGAGTGCAGAAAAGCTTATTTGACTTACATCGTTTTTGCGACTTTCACATAAGAGTTAGTATTTAAAAATAAATCCTCATACTCCTTAAAGGATATCTATATTGCCATTAATTTTTTCTTTCATTAACTAGGCTTTGCATAATTCTTTATCTGGAGTTATGTTTAGAGTTCAATGAATCAGGGGGTTCCTTGAGACCTTGGACTTATTTTTGTGACTTTTCACCCCTCCCCATCTCCCCCTATTGATAATTTCTCAAAAATAGTCCCAGAGTAATGACACTGTTGTAAGGGGAAATGGTGAGGTTGGATGGGGAGGGCTAATTGTAAACGTATTATGTGATCTGCCCCCAGGCTTCATATCCAGCAGAAACGGAAAGAGGGAAGGAAGGAAGGAAGGAAGGAAGGAAGGAAGGAAGGAAGGAAGGAAGGAAGGAAGGAAGGAAGGAAGGAAGGAAGGAAGGAAGGAAGGAAGGGAGGGAGGGAGGGAGGGAGGGAGGGAGGGAGGGAGGGAGGAAAGAAAGAAAGAAAGAAAGAAAGAAAGAAAGAAAGAAAGAAAGAAAGAAAGAAAGAAAGAAAGAACAGAAAATCTTAGGATGCTGGTATAGTCCTATCTGTAAAGTATTTTGCTTATATTTTCCTATAGAATTCAGTGAATATAATACACATGCTTAATAGTACTTACATCTTTTTTCTTAAAATCTTTATTCATCAGTTCCTTGAAAAGGAATGAAAGATTTACTATTATCATTATACCCTTAAGCTATATAATTCACTTTCTGTATACTGTGTGCTTGGATTGAACAATGCATTAATCAATGGACCCCAGGAATGTCTTTTTGTTGTTGTTGTACAAACATTACTTTGGTCATAATTCCATCATTCTTCCATAATTCATCCACTACATCATCCAAAAAGCTCCTTCTTTCTCGAAGAGGTGGTTGTGAGAGATGATTCACATAACAAAAGCCACTTCATAGGATATAGGGTGCTATGGATGAGAAATATGGCCAAAACTGCAGTTGAATCTTTCCTTTTTGGAGGCATGTAATCATTATTAAAGTAAAGTGAAGATGAGACAAATTCAACAAATATTTATTCAGCCTCTCATGTGCAAAGAATTGAAAATATAAAAATTCTAAATGTCTACATATCAAGGCTTTTGCATTCTGCTGAGAGCCAGGGGGAGGGATATAATATATAATTTTTTCCTGATAGAATGTAAGCTCTTAGAGGACAAAGACTCTTTCATTTTTGTCTTTGTATACCTAGCCCTTTGCATGGTAGCTGTCACATGCTCATTGATTGATTGATTGCAAAAAGAAGCACAGGAAAAAGATTTCTATGTATTATAAATTCATCAAAAATTTAACAGGGGCTGAATTTGGGATATAAACTTTGAAATACACAGTTTTCCAACTGGCTATTCTACATCTTGCTACTGAGTTCCTCTCTTTCCCTATTGAGCTCATTCACTAATGTCTTTCTAGATACACAGAATAGACTTTTGCTTTTGTCACATTTAGCCACTTCTACCGGATTTCTTCCTTATTTTATTTGCCTTTGACAACCAAGTTAAACTGTACTTCTATGTACCCATAATCCCCCAACCCCTTACAAATGCCATGCTCTGTGGGGTTTTCTAGTGGTTGAGGGGTGGACAAAAAGGTTTTGCCTTTTTTGCTCTTGGGCTTATCTGTCACTCATATGATATGATCTTTAGAATGTCAGTTGGATATTAAGTTTTTAATGGTACTGTTCCTCAAATAATTCTGAAACTGGACCATTATAGGAAAACTTTGTCCTTAAGAAAAATGAAATGAATATAATTGCAGAACAAAAATATACACATTAGTTGTTGGAGGTACCTTGGAGCAATTGTTTATTATTTCAATTTGACTTTAATTAGCTTTGTGGGAGATGCATTGGGTAGATTCCTAAAGTGTTTATTCAATCCATCTATTCAGTAGTCTCGAGGGTCAAGGTTTCTGCTTTAGTGCTATATCCATGCTTGGTCAAGCCTTAAACTTTATGGATTTTGGCACAATTGTAAGACAGAAGCTTCAATGACTGAGACTGCCAAGTGCACAGAGCAAATATAAATTTTTATCAGTAAAGTAAGTGACCATAATGTGGAATATAAATAGAGGGCTATTGAATACTTTTATGTTTCCAAATATTGGGAGACTTTTATCCTTTAGGGAATAAGGAATCATAATGTGGGACCTTCTTGATATAAAGTAGTTTAAATTCAATGCGTTGTATTCATTTACCTTCAAATTAGCCAGACCTAACCTGTACTGTGGAAAAAAGTATCACAATAAGAATCAGGAAATGTGGGTTCTGCAAATGGTTTTACCATTAAGTCACTGTACGACATAGGATAAAACAGTTTCTTTTCCTGACTTGGTTTCTTTATCTGTAGAATGAGAATAACAGTATTGGACAGAACCTTCTCATATTGGACAAAGAATAGTTTAGTTTTGTTTTGGGGTTTTTTTAGCCATAGCAACTCTGCAAGACCAGTTATTGAGTTTTAGAGGATTTGGGGTCTATCTCCATTGGAACAAGGAGTAAACACAATGACCAAAGCCCAGATGCTTTAAATTCCAGAGGAGTATATCCACAGTACAATGTAGACTTCTAGAGAGCAACTAATGTAATGCTTTTTTATCTGGATCACCTAGTTAGATTGCCTTGAACACTAGAAGGGCTTAATATGGGTTGTCATTTTTTTAAAAAATTCAGTTGAAAACTTATACACTTCAATAAGAGTACTGTGAAGAACAAATGAAATAATACATGTGAATTTTAGAAAGCCTAATGAACTGAGTAGATGTAACAGCTATGATTGCTTATGTCATTATTTGTCTTCATTCCTTTCAAGGCTTGGGAGGCCTCTTCCTTATTGTCAATCTTCATGAAGAGTCCAGTGATTTTTAGTAGTTCAGTGACAGTGGTGGGTACCATAATATGTAATTATTTGTCCTGGATCAGAGAAGAATCTCAACAATCCCTGTTATATGTGCCAATCCTCCTCATCCAGTAATCCTGTTTAAAAAACCAACAAAAATAACTGACCTTTACTTAAAGCTAACAATCTGAATTTCCTATAAGTACATATTTATATCTAATCTAATCAACTAGCAAATATTTGGCAAGTTCCTTCTCTGTAAAAGACATAATGGTGGTAGAAACCTGGTGTCATAGAGGATAAAGTGCTGACTTCATAGCCAGGAAGACCTGGATTCAAGTATTTTTCTCCAAGGCATAGTGGCTCAGCATGCAGATGGGCATGCCCTTAACTTTTCAGTGTACCCAAGGGAATTCTGTAGGGCTAGAAGTTACAGAGATGGTAATGACCAGCATTGAGAAAAAGAGCATCTTCAACTGAGACTTCTCAAAACCAGTAAATCACCAGTCTAGTCCCTATCTTATTGATGCTGGAAGATATTTTTAAGAGTATAAGAAATAGTCCTAGACTTCAAGGAATTTATAATCTTGCTGGAATGAACAAAAGGTATGCATCAAGAAAGAAATAAGGGTAAATTCAATTAAGTGGAAAAAAATGAAATCCTAAAATCTATTCCTAGAGGTTAATGGATGGTCAATGGATGTGAACAAACAGTTCTCTAATAAATAATTGCAAACTATTAACAACCATATGAAACATTCTTCTAAATTATGATTATCAAGAGAAATGCCAGTCAAAACACCTTTAAGATTTTACTTCATATCCAAGAAGAAAACAAAGAAATCAGTGTTGAAAGGATTGAGGAAAGACAGGCACACTAATACACTGTTGATGGAGTTGTGAATTGGTCTGACCGTTTTGAAAAAGCAATTTTGAATTACACTAAGGAAGTGACTAAAATGTCTATACCATTTGAACTAGAGATCCCACTGCAAGGCAAATAATCCAAGGAAGTCAAAGAAATAACAAAAAGTCCATTATACACCAAAATGTTTACAGCAGAATATTTTTTAGTAGGAAGGAATTTGAAAAACAAAAGTAGATATCCATTGACTGAGGAATAACTAAACAAATTATGGTTCATGAATATAATGTAATATTGCCATTCTATAAGAAATGATAAACATGAAAAAAATGAGTAGGCAGAGGGTCAAATGAACTGATACAGAGTAAATTAAGTAAAAAGTAGGAAAATTATATAATGAAAAGGATAATGAAAATGGAAATAACCACACCCACAAATCAAAATTAAATGTTGTCTAATTATAATGAAGAGGAGATATGAAAAAGTTCCTTTCTCACTTTTCAGAGGTAGAGGACCATGCATGAGGAACTCTATGTATACTATTGGACTTGATTTATATATTTCTTAGTTTTGTTCAATGGTTTTATTTTCCTCCTTTTTTATTCTTTGTTATAAGGGAAAGGATACAATGGGAAATTATAGGGATAAAAAACAAAATGTATCATTTTTTTTTAATAGAAGGGATTTCTTACCCAAGGGTGGAAGCCCTTGGAATTTTTTTTTTCAGGGCAGTGAGCATTAAGTGACTTCGCCAGGGTCACACAGCTAGTAAGTGTCAAGTGTCTGAGGTTGGATTTGAACTCAGGTCTTCCTGAATCCAGGACCAGTGCTTTATCCATTGCACCATTTAGCTGCCCCTATATCAATATTTTTCAAAGAAAATGGGACTTTCTCCAAGCAGGCATTCAATTCAATTCAGCAAGTATTTTGTTTTTATTTTTGAAATAAAATACCTGCTATATACCAGAATTTGGGGCGGGGGGAGAATAGAAACAAAAAAGGAATAGTTTGTTTCAAGTAGATTTTATTACTGTGAGAATAGTTACATACACAGGCAAATGCAAAAAATGTATATATCCTTTCAGTGCATTGCTCATGTACATTATATGTTTCCACATAGGTTTGTCTAGATGTGGCTTTTCCAGGGAGGTGTGAATGGATACCTCTAAAGTCTCTTCCACCCATACTTCTCCAAGGGAGACTTTAATTTCTATATGGTGTGGAGAAGGATATCAGCACCATAATACTCTCTTCCCAGAGAGGAGATGCAGGACTAGAATTATATTTATCCTCATCCATAAATATGGCTAGTCTCAGGGAAATCATTTTTAGGATCAAGTTGTGCTCCTGGTCATTTTTTCTTTCTTTCTTTTTTTTTTTTTTCCGGGGCAATGATGGTTAAGTGACTTGCCCAGGTTCACACAGCTAGTGTCAAGTGTCTTAGGCCACATTTGAACTCAGGTCCTCCTGAATCCAGGGCTGGTGCTTTATCCATTGTGCCACTTAGCTGACCCCCTGTTCATTATTTCTTTTTTTTTTTTTTGCAAGGCAATGGGGATTAAGTGACTTGCCCAGGGTCACACAGCTAGTGTCAAGTGTCTGAGGCTGGATTAGAACTCAGGTCCTCTTGAATCCAGGGCCAGTGCTCTATCCACTGCGCCACCTAGCTGCCACCCTGTTCATTATTTCTTAAGGAGTTCCCCAGGTGTCATATCCAAAAATTTGACTCCCTCCCCACTGAATGTCAATTGTACAAAGACCATCACACAAAGTGTATAATAAATAAATCAATTTATCCAAACTGAGAGCAAAAATAAATCAGAGGAGATTTTGCATGTAAGAATATCCCAGAAAATATTCCAAGTGAATACTGGGAGTGAGATATCTCAGGTCAACCATAAGGGAGAGAGTTCCCAATCATATCTAAGAAAAAAAAATTCTATGAAGTCTTTAGTATGATAAGCTGGGAAAGGGACATGATTAAATACTTGATTTATTGACATGTTAGATCCTTCCTGGATTCTTTCTATTTTTCAAGGTCCCCTCCCTGAAGAGAATCTGAGATATCCTCTCTTGACTCAGGATACCAGAATAAACTAGGTTCTCTCTCTCCCAAACTCTCACCAGCTTCACCCTACACACAAGTATGAAACAAGGGTCAATCACTCTACCCTGATAAGGAAAGTCTTATACAAAGAGACCCAAAGTTTGGCTTCTGTTCATATAAAGTAATTTCAGGGAGAGGAACACTAATAACTGAAAACAAACACAGAAAAGGCCTCTTATAGTAGATGTCAGTTCAGCTGGACTCTGAAAAGAGGTATGGGTCCCAAGAGGTAGGGAAGAAAAGCCTTCCAGGGATAGAGGAATATATGAAATAGGGAAGTCTGGGGTATAATATCATAGAAAAATGACTGGACTAGGAGTTAAGGTACCTAGGATATAAACTAAATTCTGCAATTAATTCTTTCTACAACTTTGGCCATGTCAGTTAGCTTCACTGGATCTCATTTTCATCTTGTGCAAAATAACAGGTTTGAGTTATATGAATTTTAAGTTCTCTTCTAGCTCTTGGATTCTTGAATTTTATTTATACTATTTCTTCTCCTTTAATACAAGGGTAAGAATTTTTTCCAGTTATTGACATGGATCCACACACTACAGAAAGCTGTTTATAATCTAGGGTACAAAAGCACAAGGTGAATCTATGAAGGTGCATTTCCTGATGAGTTTACTTTCAGCTCAATTTAGTTCTTTACAGAGTGTAAATATAGCCTTTTAAAGGAAAAGTTGACCAAATATCATATAGGTGTTTAAAAATAAAAAAGATAATATCCATTTTATTGCTCTAGAAAATATAATGGGCCAGGCAGAATGATTTTGATGAGTACGCCCTGTGCAATAGTAGCAGTACCCATCATTGCTCATGAAGCTGTTAGTAAGTTAATAGGGCAGGTAATATGCACTCCACCTTAGTGATAAAAAATATTTTTCTTTCCTGTGGACTAACAGTTCTTGTGATTATTGTTAATTATTTATCTGTTTTTTATATTGCCTAACTCAGCTGAGATGATTTTTTTAGCCTCAATGGCAACACAAACAAAGGCCCAGCACCCTCCCTACAAGAGTGGTAAAAATCCCTCAGTGAAGAATAATTTTTCAACATAGTGGCCAAAGAGTGGACCACCTGGGACCCATTGAACTTTGGAGTGGTATGCCTCCTTCATCAGTTATTTTCAGTGTAACTAAAACATAAATTCCAATTAGACATCCCTTTCTTCTCTGCCTCACATTCTGCATGGGCTTTTGTCAAGTGCTATCTCTGTAGCTGGAAATACTATTAACTTGATTTTAATTAGTGAGAAACCAAGGCAGCCTGCGTTAAATGTCTCACAAAGCTTTGCAGATGACTCTAAATGCCTTAAGATATAAATACCTTTAGGCAAATGCAAATACAAGTGGCTTTGCATATATTCATATAGTTTGCCCTTTCAGCTTTATGAGCTGAAATGACTGAAAGAAGGAAAAAAAAACCTAAGGTAAAGGAAAAGGATCTAAAGATCCGCATAGTTGTCTGCCAGTTTTTTGTCCAAGTGAAACCAATCAGGGGTCTTAAAACATTTACCTTGGAAATAACCAAAGTAATTGAGGTATTTCCTTAATTTTCAGGATACAAGTTCCATTTCGGTAAAATAAATTATTTTTGATATGACAGGATTTCATCCATCTCAAAAAGATAGTTCTTTCCCTCCTACCATTTTTAGTTCTAATGTTTGTTCTCATGATTTTTAGTGATTCAATTCAGCAGACATTTATTGTTATTATGCAAAGAAGTGAACTATGTTCTGAGGTGATAAAGATAGATACCAGAGTCCCTTTAATTAGGGGGCTTGGAAGAGCTGAGATTCTTTGGAAAGGCCAGGAGTCGGACAATATGGATTTAAATTTGAATACCTCTTTTTGGGCTTTATAGCCCTTCATAATCTGGCACCAATCTCTCTTTCTAGAATGATTTTGCATTATTCTTCCTGATGAGTTTTGTGTAACTGCCAAATTGGCCTTTCTGTTATCCCCTGTAATGATGGGCCATCTCTAGTCTCTGTGTCCTTGCATAGGTCGTCATGACTAGAACACTTTTCGTTCTTATGTCTAAATCTTTAAATCCAGAAACATAATAGTTCATTGTACCATGTTAATTTTACTTGTACTATATGACAATGCTGGGGATGGGCCCAGAGTGTGATTATTTACATACATGCCCATCCTTCCACATACAGAGAGAGAGACAGAGTCCTAAATCCTTCTATCATAGTCCTGGGCCCTAACATTCCCACTAAGGATAGCCCGCGTAGCCAAATATTCTCTAATTAGTCACCCTGACGCCATTTTCTCACCTCTCTATTTTGCTTTTCAAAATATTAACAAATTAGTCTTTCTGAAAACCTTCAGTGGCTCCCCAATGCTTATTAAGAAATTTTAAAGTTCTTATCCTGGCATTCAAATCCTTTGACAATCTGGCTTATCTAGCCATGTCCCACAATACTTCCCTCCATATATTTTAATCAAACTGGAATGTTTTGTAATCTCCACGTGCCTCTTTCTGCCTTCATGCTTTTATGCATGATTTTGGGCAGCTGTGGCATACTGAACCTGAAGTCAGTACCTAACCCTGAGTTCAAATCAGATACTTATAAGCTCTGTGAATGTGGACAAATCACCTAATCTCTCTCTGCTTTGATTTCTTCATCTGTCACAAGTGATGAGTAGCACCTTCTTCACAGGGTTATTGTGAGGATCAAAGGAGATATTTGTAAAGAACTTTACAAACCTTAAAGTGCTATATACATACTAGCTGTTATCCTTATTATATTTCATTGTAGCAGAGATTCCAATTTTGTCTTGTTGTTCAATCGTGTCCAACTCTTTGTGACATTGTGTATCATGCTGCCCATGGGGTTTTCTGGCAAAGATACTGTACTCGTTTGCCATTTTGGTCCTGTCTTATCATTACAATACTGACTACTCTAAAATGGTGGGAAAAAGGCAAATGTTGTAGGGATCAGGTTGGGATAACAACTGGAACAGAATGGGGGAAAGAAAAAAAAATTCTGGATAATAGAACTGAAAGAGATAACCAATTGTTTGAGGAAATGGAAGCTACATAAAGAAATCAAGGAAACTTACTTAAACTACCTTCTCATGCTTTTCTGATGAATATAAATAGGATTCCTTAGACATTCCCCATTCTGGCCACAAATAGTGTTCTATTTTCCAAGTTGAGAAACACAACCTACGCAAATGGAAGAGAAAAAGTCAGTGAATGATTTTAGGTTGAACTTAGGATAATTGATTTAGACGGAGAAGAAACCATAGAGATCATCTAGTTTAATCTCTCAATGTATAAATGAGAAAATAACCCCAATGAGCTAATATAAACTAATGCCCAAGGTCACAAAGGTAATAAAAAGGAGGCAGCTAGGTGGCACAGTAGATAAAGCACTGGCCCTGGATTCAGGAGGACCTGAGTTCAAATTTGGCCTCAGACACTTGACACTTACTAGCTGTGTGACCCTGGGTAAGTCATTACCCTGCAAAACAAAACAAACAAACAAACAAACAAACAACAACAAAAAAAACAACAAAGGTAATAAAAGGCAAAACAAGAATTTGGATCCAGATCATCTCAATTTAATACTTTTTTTCCAATATGTTTTTTTTTATGGATGGAATAGAACTTCTATTAATAATCATGCTTGAAAAACTGAAAATTCAAACAATTTTATTTTGCTTTTCAGCCTTTTTTGTTGCTTTTCCACACTCCCCAACACATTTTTCTCTAATACTTAAAATTGTAAACCTGAACCTGAGCAAAGGATTTTACCATGTATGTACTTAGCTGATAGATTCTCTACCTTGCATAGCAAATAATACTGCCCAGCTAGAAACCTCAGGTTTTCAATACCCTTACAACCCCCCTCAAAAAAAATCATCGCAATTTTTTTTTTCTGATGACATGATCCTTGAAAAATTTGTGAAATATTTTACTCTTTCTATCTCTGACTCACTTTCTATGATCCAAAGGTCAAACTGTGTTCTAA
The DNA here is from genome assembly GCF_019393635.1 of Dromiciops gliroides. NCBI lineage: Eukaryota > Metazoa > Chordata > Mammalia > Microbiotheria > Microbiotheriidae > Dromiciops > Dromiciops gliroides. The sequence continues at coordinate 407,407,433 of NC_057863.1, forward strand.
GTCACAGTACAGGTATGGTGTCTGTTCACAACTGTCTTACGGGCCTCCCATAAGTTCTTTGCCTTTTTGAGTGGTTAATGTAATAATCACTAGACAAAAGACTTCTGATTAGAGCAGGATGGAATTCAATGACAAAATATAACTCCTACAGCACACTTAACATTTTTCTATATTCTAGGGAAGAAAAATTCCTCCTCAAGTACTTTATAGCTATGGAAACTTGACTAGGCAGTTAGTGGAATAGTAGATAGAGCAGGGGCCCTGGAGTCAGAAGACCTGAATTCAAATCTAGCCTCAGACACTTACTATTTGTGTGATGCTGGGCAAGTCATTTAACCTTGTTTGCCTCAGTTTCCTTATCTATAAAATGTACTGGAGAAGGAAATGGCAAACCACTCTAGTATCTTTGCCAAGAAAACTCCAAATAAGACTCACAAAGAGTCAGACATAACTGAAAAACAGCTAAACAACAAAATAGAACCTTGGGCAAATCACTGGGCCTTCTGAGCCATGTTTTCTTCTTCTATAAATGGGAATGATAACAATACCTACCTCACAGAGTTGTTATGAGAATCAAATGATACACGGTATGTAAAACACTTTGAATACCTTAAAATTATATATAGATATAAGCAATTATTGTCATCAGTACAACTTTGGTGTTTTTTAAAGCTGCCTTCTATTTATAAAAAGCTGTATATATTTGCTCATAGTTTATTTTATTTATTTATTTTCGTTGAGCAAAATGTATTTATTCAAAAGGAGAAAATGATAGGAACCTTAGTAAATGAGGATTTTCCCTCTCATTGTTTTGTTTTGTTCTATCCCATTGTTTGTTTCTCTCCCACGTGCTGTGGGGATATCCAACTTGACCACGTGTAGTAAGAACAGCTGGGGTCTATCTGAATGGAGGCCTGGCCCATCAGACAGCCACAGAACAAATGAGACTGTGGGCGTTCTTTTTCAACCAGGAAGGGAAGCTGCGACAGGAACCGCCTGTCAGCAGAGGCTGTGCTGGAAATTCAGCTGGGAGCCCCGTCTCTTCTGTGACAATTCTTCAAAGATAAGAAAACCAGGAAAATGTTTTCTGAGGGTTTCAGGGGCTCTGTTTGAAGTTGACATTCACAAAAAGAAGAAATGTTTTTAAAACTCAGCATCTGGAATGCATTTCTGTTTTCTCATTTTATTTGACTTTAACATTTTTCGAACAATATTGTATCCTGTCATTTCTTAAAGCAACAAAAGCACAGAGAGAAGTTGTCAGATTAATTTTTTTTGCAACTTTATATAGATATGTTGGTAACACCTCATAAATGAAAATAGACATATATTTAAATTCCAATGTAATCTAGAGGTGAGTTGGACCCTTTTTGCCTCCCAATCATGGTGTGAACTGAGGCATAACCAGCTTTTGAACAAGCTCCTGGGACATCTTAGAGGAGACATTGGAAAGGATGAATTGCCAATGAAACCTGGTGACTCTCTCATTTTACACTGTTGTATTCAAATAGCTAGCTAAGCTTCAACAGCCATCAATAAATTTTTCAGCTTAGTGCTTGGTTTAGGGGCAACAGTTATGTACCCCCACTAATTATATGTACTTCTTCACAACAAACACCTGGCTTTTCATAGACTACCTGCCATCTAGGAGTTTCTAGGAGAACACACTTTTCACCTTTAGTATCAATAACCTTTCATTTATGGTGGCATGACAGCCTGAACAGGTAACTTTAATAGCATGCATAATTTATCGTAATGCTTCTGTGAGGATAAAGGGAACTGACATAAATGAAGAACTTTATAATACAGGATTAGCTTTATGAAACAGTGCTGTACCTTCATAAAGAGTCCAAAGAGCAATTATTCTGTGTGTCTACCTGCCACTGTAAAGTTGTTGGTTCAATCATCATTGACCAATTACTGCTTTATTATATTTTCTTTTGATTTTTATGGTAGAGAATGCCATTTTTCCCACAATCAGTCCGTGAACACAGACAATAGCAATTGGTTATATATGTGTAGGGGCAGGTGGGGAGGATCTTGATTTTATCTATACAAAGAGCTTAATTGAGCACTAACCATTTTTAAAATTCTTAATAAAAGTCAAAAGTTTTTTTCTTCTATAAAAAGATTTTGAATTTTGTAAAAAGAAAACAGTAGTATGTGAGATAAACTCACAAGGAAAACAATCTTTTAATTGGATATATAATTTGAAAATATTGTTATTCCTGGTGACCTTATATTTGTTTAAACAATATATATTTATAGAGACATGTACATGATAAAGTTGCCCATAACATGGATTCTATGCTATATGAGAATGATGATTGAGATCATTAGAGACATATTTGGGTTATGTACAGTATTATCAGCCAAAAGAAATGGAAAGTGTGATACTATATATGTATATATATTGAGATAGATAGATGATAGATAGAAGATTAGATAGATAAATGGATAGATAGATGATAGATAAGGGACAATTCCAAAAGTCAGGGCACTGGGCATATTAAAGCATACTATGTCACTTTTAGGGTAGCTTAATAATTATATACACAATAGAGTATTCAGTTCTGAAACAATTTAAAATGTCATTAAAAAGAATTTTTAATAGCCATGGTCATTCATGGGACTTTTTAATATTTTCAAAATGTAGCATTTAAGATAAAATAAAAATGTCATAATTTACTTTAATGGTGAGATCGCCATCTGTTATGAGATACTGTCTGCCTTTTTTTTAAAGAAAAATAAGATTTCTATTTAGTATTGTCTATGAAGCCTGAAGCACATTTTGAAGTGTTACATATGTATTATAGAATGTTGCTATTTCTTCCTTTGATATTCTGCAAACTGCATGTTGGTATTTTATATTAGTATTAAGAATTCATCTTTGTAATATATGCAGTAAGATGATTTTCAGAACGCTAAGCACAGTAAAGATCTTATAGTTGTCATATTCCAGAATAGTCAGAGTTATGTTTTCTGTTACTTGAGAGAACTTTCTTTTCATCTGGGATATTTGTTTCATCTTTCATTTACCTGTTAACAGAGGAAATTCACTGAATTCAAAGATAGTTCTCCTGACCAAAGGGAAAGAAAGAAATCCGTGTTGGGTTTTCAAGACAGGCAAAGGTGTTTTAGAGGATTCTTTTTTTTGTTTTCCCAGTCATCGAAGTCTGATTGTGGTAAGAAATATTCCATTTTATATCCTCAGGAAATTTAGGAAACAAGGATGAAGGGACAAACGTAATGACAGCAAGGGAGATAAATTGTGTGATTTAATGGGAAGGGTTCTGGACTGGGAATTACAGGACCTAGATTCAAACCTGGACTCTGCTAGTTACTACCTGAATTGATCTCAGACAACACCTTTACATCTCTGGGTTTCAGTTTCCTTATCTTTAAAGTGGCAATAACATGTTAGGGAACAGGGGGTTGGACTAGATGACCTTTAAAATCTTTTCTGAGTTGAAATCTATGATAATTTATGCCCATTTGATTTCTGCCAGAATAACTTCCTCCCAGTCCAAATAGCGGAATGATAAAGAAGCTGAAATCTAAAGTTAGAAAGTCAAGGTGGTCTGTTTACATACCACAAAATCAGTGATGTGGGTTAATATCAAGCAATATATGATACTTCCCTCGCTGCCCTACCACGTCCTTTCCAAGTCCTGACTGAAATTGAAATTCCCCATCTAAATTTGAGACAGAATCAAACAATGAGGATCTCTGGACTAGAAGGATGTCTGTAGAGGATATCACTGTTACTTTCACAGGTAGAACATGCTACTTTGGGGGTTCAAAAAGAGAGTTTGATGAACATAGGCAACTGCTAGGAATTCAGGGCCATTCAACTTCTTTGAGAGGTTTCATACAGGTTTCTGTTCCATTCAATAAGCAATGAGTTCTGACTTTAATTTCCCCCCAGCTTGCATTTCTGAGGTTGGCAAACTACAAGATCTTGTTAGTCAGCTTGTTCAGGACTTTCCTTTTTAACCCACCCCAGCTTTATTTTCTTTAGTGACTTAATCAAAGGTAATTCGAGTTCACATTTTTGGATCAATGGTTGTATTTAAGGAGGCCTTATCTGATTTCCATCACCAATTACAGGCTTGCATTTCTTGTTTATATCCATCTCAAAGCTGACAGGGTCCTTGTTTGATTTCTATAGGAAGTTGAGCCTTCATGTAACTTAAAAAGACTCCAAAGCACATTTGTTCTGGTAAAATTATATCAAGGGAAATTACTTTTCCTAATATGAAATGAGGATGTGGTATTATAGGGTGGTCTCTGCCACTTTGGATGAAAAATAAATTGTGAAGCCTCAATAGTAAATATTTGCCCGAGAGAACACAGTGGGAGGGAAATTACAGTGTCCACGTCGCCATTAAGGGGATTTGAAGTCAGAGGTTAATGTAACAGGAGTTGGTCCCACCAAAAAGGTCATAAAAGGTCATCCTACTAAGCATAGAGTGACCTGATGATTTTTAACTATTTTTGGCAAGAAAAACATCGAGCGTTGCTGCCTTTGGGAATAAGGAACAAAGGTCGAAAACACTAGAGGATTAACTCAAAGAAAAGGTACACAGTAGTTAACTTGGTTGCCCTTACAGGTCTGCTTTCTCTGACAATAGGCCTGTAGGTTAGAAATAACAAAAAACCACACTGACTTTTAAAAGTGAATAATATAACACTTCAAGTCTTTCTATATTGTAGATATTTACACACAATATAACATGACAAAATAATTACTCAAAAATTTACAACTCAGTATAACACAATGTAACACAATAAATAAGTACTTAATATGTGCAGAACATTGTACTAGATTTTTTTTCCCCATACTTCTTACATGCTTCACTAGTGCAGGGAACACTTGCTGCACAAATTCCCTCCTCCTGTAGTGAACTTTCTTTAATTTATATAGCCTTTAGACAGTAGCCTGGGGCAGAGATGACAAACGCCCTGCCAACTCATGCTAGCTTGTTGGCAGCACTTCTAAGTAAAACCCAAACCAGGTAAAAATGTAATTGGAAAATTAACAAAACAAATAAAAATAGTGAATCACACAGATAATGTTAATTTGTGGTTTTCTAAGTCAGTATGCAACCTGCAAGGGATCTTTCTATCTTTGAGTTTGATACCACTGGCTAAGGGCATTAAGAGGTTAAGTGATTTTAAATGATTTTGTACTACTTATACAAGTAATAGAAATCAAAGGAAGGACCTGAATAACACTTTTTGACTCAGGTGCTAGGGTCTATATACATTGCATGGTTGTACTTCTCCTAGGTAGTGATAACAGTTTAAATGTCCTCAAACACCAAGAGTATATTTATGTGACAGGAATTGATTGCATTCTTTGGAGTATGCATGAGAAGCCTTATAATAATAACTGATATTTATATAATGCTGTAGGTTTTACAAAGCACTGTGCAAATACTATCCTATCTGATTCTGACTGCAACCCTAGGAGATAGATCTAATATTATTCCCATTTTACATATGAGGATACTGAGACAGATAGAGATTAAGTGACTCACCAGCTTAATAAGTGTTTGAGGAAAGATTTGAACTCAGGTCTTTCTGATTCCATATCCAGCACTCCATCCATTTTACCACCTAGTTTCAGTAGTTTTTATTGTGGCATTTAATAATTAGCTCTTTCTTAGTGTAAGAAGGGTGCCCCACACCCTCAACCCCAACTAATAGAATTAATAAGATGTTCTATGCCCTGATATCTATATCAAATGAGAATGTCTCTTTGATTAGGTTGTAGTATCAATCAATGGTACAAACAAGGTGTGAATAATTTCTAGACACCTCTGTTGAATCAAGTAATCAATCAAAGATGTAAACTAGATTCAAGCTCATTCTTAAAGCAATATAGGATAAGTGAAGTACTTGGGTTAGTGAATGAGAACAGATGACACCACAAAGGAAATGTATTATGGTCACTGAAAAGAGTCAAGCAGCCCCAGTGGGGCTTGGATAGAATAGCAAGCCCATTCAGAATTCTATGAGGCCAGCCTACTTGTACACACCTCCAGCCATGCTCCAGAAAGGAAACTGCTTGGGGCCTGGGAGAAGAAGGAAGACAGAGTCTATGTATCATCTCCACTTCCATTCCAGGAAATTCTTATGACCTTTGAAAAGTCAAATGATTTCAATTTCCCTTTGGCATGGGTAGCAGGGTTCTCACAGTGTCAATGACAAAGTCAGCATTAGGAACTGAAAGACATAACAAGGACAAGCTGGAAAAACCATGAAAAGGTAGATTCTGGACTCTTCCTGACTGATACTCAAGAGTATAGCAGAGTACTATGCACAACAAAGAATGTCACCAGGACTTCATGACAGCAAAAGGGACTTCTGTCTAATCACATTTTGTGAGTTACCCCTTTTTCATTCATATATATTTTCTAAACCTGAATCTACTTTGAAGATTTTTTGGGGGAGAGTGTCTCAGGCTTTTGGGGAAATGTTTTTGTACAAAATGTTCTTCCACTATTCCACATTAGAAAATACTTTTCTGGGTGCAGCTAGGTGGCGCAGTGGATGGAGCACCAGCAATGGATTCAGGAGGACCTGAGTTACAAATCTGGCCTCAGACACTTGACACTTATTTGCTGTGTGACTCTGGGTAAGTCACTTAATCCTCATTGCCCCAAAAAAACAAAAAACAAAAAAAGAAAGAAAAAGAAAGAAAGAAATATCTCTCTAAAATTGTCTGGTTGACTGAAAATCAAAGGATCATAGATTTAGATTTAGAGCTAGAAAGGCCCTTAGAGACCCTTGAGTCAAAATTTCTCAGTTGACAGATGAAGAAACTGAGTCTGAAAGAAATTAAGTAATTAATTCAAATTAGGATTTCAATTCAGATCTTCCTAATTCTAAGCCAACCACTCCATTCATTTCATCACCTAACATCCTCAGTCATTAAGGAATAAAGTAGATAGGGCCTCATGGGTAATAGTATCAGACAATCCTCAGGGTTATTTTAGAAAGCTAAGGAGAAAAATAGTCAACTGTATTCTTAGGACTCAAGTCTCCATTGCTAGTAGTGGTTGGGAGCATGTGCCCAGAGTAGGTGCTATATTTGGAAGATACTCAAGGCTTTCTGGCTTTTCAAAAAAAAATTATATAGGCCAATTTGGGTCTAGACCAAAACAGGGTGCTAGGTCACATGTATTTCACCATTCATTTTTATATCCACTCTCTCTTTTTTTTTTCTTTTTTTCTTTTCTCTTAATGAGATTTGCAAACCAAATTGCAGACTAGCCAAACCAAGTCTGCTCACATGCCTTGTGTGAACATGGCATAGTCAGTAGAATTCTGGGCTTGAAGTCAGGAATGACTGAATTAAAATTTCTTCTCTCTTACACACAGAGGATCATAGATTTAGAGCTAGAAGGGATGTTAGAGTCCATCAAGCCCAACTTCTTTATTTATAGATGAGGAAATTGAGGCAAAGAAAGATGAGGTCATTTCCCTAGAGACATGACTCCCAAGTCTGAAGTGGAATTCGAATCCAAGTTTTCCTGACTCCTAGGTCAAAGTGCTATGCTATGGCACTGAGCAAATGTTTTACCCTTAAGCTCTTCAGACAACTCTTCAGGACTTATGGTTTTTTTTTTTTTATCATAGATTGTAATCATTAGAAGAAACTTCTGAGGCAGGAGTTTCCCATGCAGCTGATGTCACTGATCAATTATTCACAATTTGAATCTACTTCTAGTAGCACACGACTCAATGTCATTCAGATCTTTAATACCCTCTATTGACATTTTTCATTATACAATAGACTATAATCTCCTTCAAATCAAGGCCAATATCCTATTCCCCTTTTGTTTCTCCCACAGCATCTTATAGTGCCAGGAGATAGGGTATTGTCAAACATGAGGAATTGGAGAAAATTCAACATTTGGAGTCAATAATGGAAAGAAATAACATTATATTCCTTGATACTCTCTTCATTGATACTCTCTTCTCTCTAGGTTTTTGGGACACCCTTTTCTCTGTGTTCTTCTCCTACCTACCAGCACATTCCTCTGTCTCCTTTTCTGGATTCTCATCAGATCTAACTGTATATGTCCCTCAGTGTTCTGTCTTGGACTCTTTTCTCTATCGATTCTATTTCACTTACTGATCTCATCATCTCCCATGGATTTAATTTCCATCTCTATGCTGATGATTCTTAAATCTACCTATCCTGCCCCATCCCTTTAGCTGGCCTCTAGTCTCTCATCTCCAACCGTTTGTCAGACATCTCAAACTGGAGGTTCAGTAGAGATCTTAAATTTGATATGTCCAAAAGTGAACTCATTCTCTTTTCCCCCATACCATCCTCCCCCTTCCTACCTTCCCTGTTACTTTAGAAGGCAACACAACCCTCCTAGTGCCTCAGGCTCAGAGCCTAGGAGTCATCCTGGACTCTTCAGTATCTCTCACCTCCCATATGCAATCGGTCTGTCAATTTTGCCTTTGTAATATCTCTTGAATATATTCCCTTCTCTCCTCTGACACTTCCACCATCCTAGTGAAGGCCCTCCTCACCTCATTACCTGCACTATTGAAATGGTTTTTTGATACGTCTACATGCTGCCAGACTCTCTCCACTCCATCCTCCATTCTGCCACCACAATGATTTTCCTAAAGGTCTGATCATGTCACCTTCCTATTCAGTAAATGTCAGTGGCTCCCTATTGCTCCTAGGAACAAATACAAAATGTTGTGATTGGCATTCAAAGCCAGTCATACCTTCAAGTCTTCTCACATCTTTCTCCCTACACATTCTCTACTATCCAGGGCCACTGGACTCCCATTTTTTTTTCTATGAACAAGAACTTGCACCTCTAGGTATTTTCTCTGATTGTCTTCCTTGTCTGGAGCCCTCTCCCTCTGCTACTCTAATTACTGACTTCCTTTAAGTGCTGAATAAAATCCCATCTTTTATTGGAATTCTTTCTCAATCTCTCTTAAGTCTAGTGCCTTCCCTTTGTTAAACATTTCCTAGTAATCCTGTATATAGCTTGTTGTGTGTGTGTGTATGTATACATGTATACATCTATACATGTATATGCGTATATACATACATACACATATACATCTATACATATACACACACACACACACACACACACACACACACACACATATATATATATATATATAATGTTTTATCTCTACCCATTAGATTGTAAGCTCCTTGAGGGCAGGAATTGTTTTTTGTTTCTTTTGTTATTCCCATTGTTTAATACAATGCCTAGCACATAGTAGATGTTTAATAAATATTTACTGGCTTATCAGTGATTGGAGAATATCTTTTATTTTACCTATGAGAACTGTTTATATGTCTGTTTTATCTTCCTTTGCTATACCTCAAATGCTTATAGGGTATAAATTGTCCAAATATTACCTCTCTCTTTTACAGCACATTTAAGCCGACATGAAGGATGGGGTCTTCCTTTATGACATTCCTTTCTATATTGTCAATAGCTTCATTTGATAAAGTAAAGAGAATTCATAGTGAAGACTTGGTACAAAAGAATGAATATTAGACAAGAGTAGAATACCTGCATCCTAGTACCAACTTCATGTTACCTTGAGAAATAAGTTTAACCTCTCTGATCCTCAGTTCTTCAATTTGGGGAGGGAAAGAATCTTAGAGATCTCTAAAGTGTGGTATAGTTCTGAACTAGAAAATATCACAGAAGTCCTATATATGAAAGAAAGGATAACATTTTGTAAAAGGATTCAGAATGGTATAATAAATACTAGGCTGACACTGGAGGCAGGAAAATCTAGGTTCAAATCTTGTCTCTGACTCATATTAGCTGCATGACCTTTGGTAAGTCATTTTACTTTCAGTGCCTCTTGGGAAAATCTCTAAGACCATAAGATCCAGAAAGTGGATCATCTATATGCATGGAAAGAATTTCTATCCTGAGAGTTTCCTCAACTGATGCAATCACCCACCAATGGGCATTTAACCCAAAAAGATCAGTGTTAGAAAGAAAAGTCCTATAGATGCCAAGAAAATTGGGAACCCTTCCATTGAAAAATGATTGAAACCATTATGGTGCAATATCACTGTGCTATAAGGAATAATCAATATGAAGAACTCAGAGAAATATAGGAAGATTGATTTGCAATATAATATTATAGATTTAGAGCTAGAAGTGACCTTAGAGGTCATCTATTTAGTCCAATTCCCTTATTTTATAATGATGACACTGAGGCCCTGAGAGACAGGGTCTTACTTAAGATTACACAGGTAATAAGTGACAAGGACAGGATTTGAACCTAGTTCTGGGATGCATTGACAGTGAAGTGATGCAGAAAGGAGAATATGAAATAAAAGAAAACAATATATACAATGACCACACTATCATACATAAAAATGATAAAAGGCATCAGAATTCAAGGTTGGATTTTGATAGGAAGTTAGACCTTTGTGTAATATTAAACATGAAGAGGGGGCAGCTAGGTGATGTAGTATATAAAGCACTAGCCCTGGATTCAGGAGGACCTGAGTTCAAATCCAGCCTCAGACACTTGATACTTACTAGCTGTGCGACCCTTGGCAAGTCACTTAACCTTCGTGTGTATATATATATACACACACACACACACACACACATACATACACATATATACACACGTGTATGTGTATATGCATACACACATGTATATCTGTATGTATAGACAAAATGTATATATGTACATATGTGTATATAAACAAAACATATATGTGTGTGTGTGTGTGTGTGTATAAACATGAAGAACCACTCTTGTTTTAAAGGGCCAATGATGATATGTTCGTCATCTCAGTAAATAGATAGATGGTAGATTACAGGTACAGGATGTCAGATATAGTCACCATGGCAATTTATTTCCTTTGCTAATTCTTCATTAAAAAACAATTATTCTAGGGGCAGCTAGGTGGCATAGTGGATAAAGCATCAGCCCTGGATTCAGGAGGACCTGAGTTCAAATCCAGCCTCAAACACTTGACAGTTACTAGCTGTGTGACCCTGGGCAAGTCACTTAACCCCATTGCCCTGCAAAACAAAACAAAACAAAACAAATCAATTGTTCGGAGCAGGAGGAGGTTAGGGTAGAGGGGTTAGTTATTGGGAATTAGTGGTATATTTTTTAAATTAATAAAACATTTTAAATTCACAAAAACAAATATTTAAAAAATGAAATGACATTTATAATTATGTAAGTAATGGTTCAGTTCTTTCTATGATGAAAATATCATGCTTGAATATATTAAGGTCAAATGAAATGGTGTCTTGAACTGGTTGTTATCTGAGGATTAGAAGGCATAGATAAAAATACATACTTAAATATCTTTAATACATAATTACCATTTCATAATTTGCCAACTACTTGAGCAAGTAGCTGCTAACTATCCGAAGTCACTCATACTAATAGTTATAGTTGAAATTCTTGCCTTACACTAAATTCTTACAACACTAATCTTGTTGTAATTAATATAATGTTTGTGAAAATTTCATTTTTATAAGCCAACTTCTTCAAAGATTACTAATGTAAAGTCACAGTTTCATGACCTATTTCTTCCAGAAGTCTTATACTTAAGGTGCTAAAGGATAGGTGATAGGCATCTTCCTTCCATTTTATTGATGGATAAACTGGGGCACAGAAGGAGCACATTCCCTTCTAAGAGTAATAAGATTAAGCCATTGATGAAACAGAAATACAAGTCAAATCCAGTGGCATAGTCCTGTTTCTAACTCTGGGATTTGGGCAATGCCTAGTTTGCTCTGTCAATGCTTCAATTAGTTGGGTATGTAATATGCCACATAATTACCAGTTAATTCATATTGTTTGTGAATAACATTGGTAGCAAAGGATATCTGTGACTATAAATGCTTGAAATTTCAACCTCTGTGAACATTAGAGAATAACTGTGAGTCCTACTCTGGAAATAATTGAATAATCCATTGAAAAAACTATATTGAAGTAATTGATCTTTCCATTTGACAGCTATTTATTGTAATTGTTCAATATAGGATATAATCCACTCTATACTATTGTTCTGAACCTAGAATACCAATATAAATTTTGTATCATGGCCACTTAATCTTCTCCCTTCTAATGTCTTTGTTTTCCCTTTGGTTCTTTCTTTTCCTATTGAAAAGAGAAGTAACTAATCTTACATGGAGGCTGATGAGTAGTGTAGAAAACCCATAGGAAAAAAAGTAATGTCATGTGAGTTATAGTTTCTTCTATCTTAAATCAACCTAACCCCATAAAGTTCCTAGGCTCACCTAGGAGCCGGAAGCAGGGCTGGAAGTGGTCCACCAGACCAAATGGAGTCCCTCCTTGCTGTATATGAACGAATTTAGAACTGAAACCTGAGAAAGGGGATTGTTTAAGAGTCACTCTTTGCTGCTCAGGGGTCCTCTTTAAAAGCATCTTTTTTGGCAAAAGAGGCCCCTGCTGGAATAGAAAGGTATGTTCTGTTTTGAATGCAGTCTCAGATAATTACACTGGTCTGGATTTAATGCAGAAAAGATTTTTAGCACAAACATTAGACAACTAAAATTCTTTATGATATGATATGAAATGATCGTATTCAGGATAAAAAAAAATGAAGACTTGCAAAATCCTAATGCTTGATTGCTCTTGGGATAATATTTCAAGACTCGAATGATTCCATTTTAAAATACCTCAAGTTTACAATGATAAATCTACAAAGCACTAACAAATCCTACTCATTCAACTCTGGTTCTCACAATGGCATCTGCCTTCGAGCTATAAAAATAACAGATGATTTTTTGATAGCTTATCAGTTAACAGACTGCTTAGTTGGGATAGCACATTTTTATGCTAATCTCAGCAGAGCAGGAGGAAAGGGGAGAGAAAGAAAGTTAAAACACAAAAGCATTTTTAGAGGTGGGAGTAGGGAATTTAAAGTACATGTCTTCTTCTAGGACTCAAGGTCTTATTGTTTTTAGAGTCATAATCCCCATTAATACTACTCCTTTTCTTCTATCCATTATGTCTCCTTTATTGTGTATGTACCTTGTTTGTCTGTAGATCTGTTTTGTACACATACATCACAATCCACTGAACTCTTTGAGAACAGGGAATTTGTATTTTTTTATTTTTATTTTTTTACCTTCCTTGGTATTCTCGGAACTTAATACAGTGTCTGATACATGGTAGGTGCTTAGTAAATGCTCATTGATTAACTGACTAACATCAACATAAAGCCCCCCATTCTTTTTTGTTTGTTTGTTTGTTTGTTTTTGTGAGGCAATTGGGGTTAAGTGACTTGCCCAGGGTCACACAGCTAGTAAGTGTTAAGTGTCTGAGGCCAGATTTGAACTCAGGTACTCCTGACTTCAGGGCCAGTACTCTATCCACTGCGCCACCTAGCTGCCCCAAGTCCCCCATTCTTAAACGTTCCAGAAGAGAAGAGGTAAGAAATCCAAATATTGAATTCTTTTTTTTTTCTTTTAAAGACTCCTTCTTAGAGTACAAGACTTCTTGTGATATGAAGAATATGAGGTGACTTCATGGCTTTGGAAAATATCATTTGAAGGTTTCACAAGCCCAAAGTCAGAATAACACTATTTGGCTACTTATCATTTGCTTAGCTGATTTGAGGAATTATAATAAGTGAACTTAACAAGTTAATAAAGTTTGTAAATGTAGTGAGAGGTAGTTATGAGTTTGCCAATCAGGGGAGTGACCGTGTATACTACATCAATTTAATATGGATCAGTTAATCAGGATTTATGATTAAGTGCCTACTGTGCTAAGGGGTTGCTTCACCCAACTCTCACCTATAGCTCCAAGAAACTGTAGCACACCAGGTCCCACATCCTGGTAAAACCATCTTGGCAGATAGGATAAAGAAGGTTGAGGGTAATTGATGGCCTCAAAACTGTTGGTGAGTTAGGGGATGTTTACCTTAAGCATGTGAACTCTTTCTCCTATAAAATGAATGAATGAGAACAATTTGTTCCAATTTCCATAAAGGCAGCTAAAGTAGGTATTGTGCAATGTTTAGAGCTTGGTCAGGCTTGGAAGATGCCAAGGCCATCCACTGCATCCTGGGCCATCACCAATATTGATTTTTGTCCTGCCACTGGGCTTTGAAGACTCAGGAAGAACGGGTGAAGCTGCAAATTTTGCAGAATTCTGCCTCACTTAAATCCAATTAATATATTAGTCATGGGTGGCACTTTTTTAAACAAAGGATGAACAACAACTATGTGCCAAGCAATATTCTAAGTACCAAGCAGATAGTGACCCAAATGAAAAAGACCTTGTCCTCAAAGGATCACCCTTATCAAGGTACTGACCACTCTACTAACTTCATAGATTCTCATTTTCTATGAATTGTGAATGAATGCCTTTTTTTGATTCCAATGCAATGAAGATTTTACTAATTTCCTATGGAGAAGAATAGGGTAAATTGCTTATTGGGATTCCCCTAATGGCAATATTATTTTCATGATGCCCTCAAGTTTTCAGCCCCAAAGTGGATACCACCATCATGTACTTCCATATCATGTGACATTAATTTGATGAGGAAATAAAGAACTAATTCTTCCATACAATGATAACAGAGATATGGTTGTGTACCATGAAATCTATCACAACTTATAAATTTCCATCTATAAAATGAGACAGCTGTCTTTATAGATGAAAAAACATAGCCCTGTAGATAGGGTTCACTCAAGATCACTTTATTGGAAAGTGACAGGCCCAAGTCTTCTAAGGTGTAGTACAGTGGTTAATATACTACAACATGTTACCTCTGGACCAATAAGCAGCCACACAGCCTAATTAATAAGTGATTACAGAATTTTAGATGGACCAAAGTTAAATTTTATTTATATGAAAGATGTTTTCGAGGAGCCTTAAAATGTCCCCAAGCAATAAACTAGTATCTCCTGGCTGCTGGTTTTTGCACAATTTCAGAACTTATGTAAACACAAGTTTTGGGGATCTCTTTTCCTTTAAAGTGTTAAGGGCTAAAATTCTAGCTAAACTGTCTAAAATATCTAATGAGTGGTCGCCAATAAATTATAAGCTTTAGCAAGAGTTAGACTTTTAAGCATTTATTAAGGAGAATAAGAATTTGGTAAAGAGAGAGAAAGGCCTAGATTCCTATCTATTAAAGGGAGAGCACATTTCTAGCTCCGCTCTCCACCAGAGTCCAAAGGAAAGAGCCTGAGAACGAGCGCCAGTCTCTTCCTTCCTCCTCCCACTAGCCCGCGTCACTTCCTGACACCAAAGAAAAGACTCCTGGTCTTGCCCTCAAAGACCTTCCCTTCATGGGTGGAACTCTTCTACAGTAAGTCTCCAGCAGGTGGCGTCATTCCAATCGTTACAAAAGATTCTACTAGGGATTGCTTAAAGCTCTGAGTTCTTTTATACCAGAAAAACAAACAAACACAAAAAACAACCTGTAGAATAGTCTATTATAACTACTGTTTCTTACATGGTAGTACTTCATCAATCCAATCTGTGTCAGTCTTCAAACTAGCATGTGTATGCAATACCTTTGTTATGGGTCAGTTGTTTCAGTTGTGTCTGATACTTTGTGACCCCATTTGGGGGTTTCTTGGCAAGGATACTGGAATATTTTGCCATTTCCTTCTCCAACTCATTGTATAGGTGAGGAAACCTTGCCAAGGGTCATACAAATAGTCAGTGTCTGGGGTCAAATCTGAACTCAGGTCCTCCTGATTCCAGGCCAGGTACTCTATCCACTTAACCACCTAGCTGCCCCATATGTAATACTGCTGGATTATCAAAGGTCAATGATATAGATATACGTAACCTAGATTTTGGAAAAGTGTTTGATAAAGTTATGCTATTTGCATAGAAGATATTGTGAATTATGGGGTAGATAATAACACAATTAGATGGATGTGAAACTGGTTGAATTTCCAAACTCAGAATCATTAATGTTTCTGTATAAAATTGGAATGTTCATCTCACTGATCTGTGCTTGGGCTTCTGATATTAAATTATTTTCTCAGTAGGATTATATGTAGGAGGACACTGCTTCTCATTTCAGTCTTAATGGATTTTTTTCCATTTTGCTGAATTGTTTTATTTCTCTCCTTTTTTCTTCCTCATAAGAGCTGACTCTCTATGTAAGGGGTCAATTGTGAGACATGGGAAACACTGGCACAGGACTGCCCAGCATGGCATGTTCACATCAAAGAATATGCAGAATTGTAGTAGATCAAAGGAAATGTACAAAATGCCCATTTAGAGACATCTCCAAATGTTCATATGGACTATTTGTGCCCATTCTGTGGTAGAGACTTCCAGGCTCATGTTGGTCTGATTAGCCACTGTTGAAGATCCTGTAACTTCATCCCAACATGGTGATGTCATGTTGGTCTTCTTTGAGAAGGAAGGACAACAACCAACCGTTGGAAAACAAAGGTGACATGAAAACAAAATATTTCAAAATTATTTGTAAATTACACAAAATTATTTTATTCACTCAATATTCATTAAACAAGCAATTGTTAAGGTTCTGGAAGAAAAGAAGGTAGGATGGAAAAAGGGTATTTATTAAGTAATTACTATGTGTCAAACTATTTTAAGGGTTAGGACATTGCTAAGGTGCAGAATACTCATAGGAAAGCTACAGAGATTCATATAGGATACATAAGCCTCCAGTTAAAGGCTTCAGATTCCAGACATGTTGGCTTTGGTTAAAGACACTAGAGATGTTTATCCTGGAGAAGAGAAAATGGGGGAAAGGGGAGAGATAAGGACATGATAGTTATCTTCACCAGTCTGAAAGACTGTCATGTGAAAAGGTTATTGCTTTGCTTGGCCCAGGACTCAGAAATAAGAAGCTGAAAAGAGGCCAGTTGAGGCTTGAGGTAAGGAAAAATATTCTAAGACTTAGAGCTATCTACAAGTTGATTCAGTGAATTTCCCATAATTGGAAGCCTAAGCAAAATCTAAATGGCCAGGAATGTTGTGGAAGGGATCCTTTTAGGTGTGGGGGTAAGATTAGATAGCTTTTGTGGTCCTTTCCAGCTGCAAAATTCCATGGTACCACATTCCCTTCCAATTCGAAAAACTCAAATTCTGTAGTTCTGTGATTTTCCTGTAGAATGGGCACCATGGAAGCTTAGACATAGAGAAATTTTGTCTTTATTTTCTTTTATATATGTGTGTGTATGTGTATGTGTATGTATATATGTATATATATATATTTTATATGTATAGATGAAAGATGGATCAAACAGACTGTGCAAAGCGATTAAAACCTAACAGAAAATTGTTAAGATTTGGTATGAGTTTTTTAATGGGTATTACTTGAATTAATGCTTCATATGGAATAATCAGCCACTGCTTAGTTGCAAAAAATGTAGATGCAAATTAATTTATTCTTCTTTCCATTGATTTACTGTAAGTTATAGATATTGACAAATAACAACACAAAGTAGCATTTCCTGATGTGAACCCAAACCAAAACTCTTCTTTATATTTATGGAATTTGCATTTTTCTTAATTGCATTTGTAACTAGAAACCTTTCCTTATGGATAAAGTTTTAGGCAGACATATGCATATGTGAATCAAACATATGAAAGGCAATCCTGAAGGTATTTGCTTCCTTACATGAGAAGGTATATCTAAGTGGATTTTTTAAAAAATTGAAAATAGGAAGAAGAGTTTCTTAGCTATTATGTTTAGGGAAGGAGGAGTCACTTCAATTTCAAAATCTTGATCATAAATTATGACTGTGCACTGTAAGTAATGTGCCCAGGAAAGTAATTATCTCTACAAATATAACCTACTATATCCCCAAAGATATAAGAGAAAGAGGACAAAGACCCATACACACAAAAATACTTATATCAGCACTTTTTGTAATAGTAGAGAACTAGAAACAACGGTGAAGTGGGGGGGGTCTTTAACATTAATTGAGGAATGCCTGAACAAAAATATGGTATACTAATGTAGTGAAATATTATTGTTCCATAAGAAATTATGAAAGGGATAATTTCAGAAAAACTTGGAAGGACTGAAATAGAGAAAACTTGTAAGAACTGACACAAAATAAGGAGAACAATTCAAACAATAACATTAGTATAATAAAGAAAAACAAGTTTGAAAGAAAGAATTCTGATCAATGAAATGACCAACCTAAATTCTGGAGGATTGATGAGGAAGTATCGTATCCATCTCCTGACAATGGACTAATGGGATCAATGTTCAGAGTGAGACATGCATTTATGTATACAATACAATGTATGGATTTGTTTTTGCTTGGCTATGTATATTGGCTAAAAAGGAAAATACTATTTTTTAAAAATCATAAGATAGCCTAATTCTTAATTCTTAATTCATCCAACCCTATCTCCTCCAACCTTACCTGTAGTGTGTTTTGGAAATAATATGAATCAAGAAAAAGTTATGTAATAAATATATTGCTTTAAATCTTTGTCACTGTACAATTGAATATATGTGATGTACTTCATAGACAATAAGGGAAAACAAAGGAGAAATTCAGTAGCCTACATCTAATATATCACAATATCTAATACATCATACAACACTTATTCTGTGGCTTTCTTTTAGTTTGAAATGCATTCCAAGTCTAAGTGAAGTCAAGTATGTACTTCTCTTTTTCCAAATAAATGTTTCACTCACAGTTAATGGGATACCTTTAAATGCTGGGAATCATTACAATGCTACTATCAGTAAGCCTTGTGGTTTATAAAAAAGGAATAAACAAAACCTACATGGATGATGTGGTTCTTCAGTGTTATGTGTTACTCTTTCCTCTGCTGAATGAACTGTTAAAAGACCAAGAAGGCTGTCACACACAGAGCAATCCCAGGAAACAAAGAGCTCCAAGCCAAGGGTGTGTCCAATGGGACTGGCATGGAATGACAACCCGCCCCCCCCTTCATGGAAAATCTCATCACCCATCTGAGATATCACATGGTGGCAGCTCTCCAGGGGCAGAATGAGCTCCACCTGTTTGCAATGTGTTTAGCTATTAATATTTATATAGTAATTCAAGAGAGTTTTTTTAAATGACAAAATGCACCAAATTGTATCATTTGGGGTATTTTCAACCCAGCTTTCCCAAAGAGGCAAGGAACCAGAGAACTGCTTGAATCTCCTCTCCTCTGCAAAGGATGCATTTTGTGATTTTTAAGTTGGCAGGTTGAAGTTGGAAAAATATGAAATCATATTCCTTCCATTGTTAAGCCAATGGTGATCATTAAATTATGTCAACTCTATGTCTTTTTTTTCTTAAATCCTTAGCAATTGTACTTCTAGGTTATTGAAAGAAAATAGAATTTTTTTAAAAGAGGCAAATACCAGGAACTCTGAAATATTAACAAGATTTATTAACTACACAACTTCTATGTCACAAATCCCTCCTATTTAAGAAAGAACATAAGCAAATGGCACAGTTCATCAGACCAATAGTCTATCAATTGTTGAGTTGTTACAGCAAAGCAGGTTTTGCCAAAAACAAAACAAAACAAAATGTTTGCTGTCTTTCCAAGTAACCTTAGGACATAAGACATCTATCCCAGACATTTTTGGCTTTGCTAAAGATAGATCTATATTATCCATTGACTTTCCAAAACCTTTCTCAAATCCACATATATTTTCAGCCTGTGCTCCATTTTAGTTTAATAAGCTACATAATTCTATTGTTTGTTGTCTAAAACTTCATTTACTCATATTTGTCCTGAAACAGTCTCTTTCAATGTTCCTGCAATGTGATGGACACACTATGCAATGTGGTAGAAAAAAGCCTCAGAGTCAGGTGAATGGGATTCTCCATTTGGCCTTGATACTAACTGGCTCTGTGACCTTGGGTAGAAAACCACTTCTCTGGGCTTCAGGTCCCTAATCTGGATTAAGTGATTTATATTGTCTCTTCCAGCTTTAAAATTTCATGAATTTCTAGTTCTAAACATTCAGGGATTTTGTGAGCAAAGAAATCTGTTTCCTTTTTACATTTTTCTGTCATGGTTTTATGGACTTTAATCATATCTTTTCAGATGAAAGTTGCAATATTTTAGACCTATCCTGGTATAGAAATTTACCATCTCCAGTCTTGAATTCTTTCTGATTTGCAATGGATAAACCTGCCCAGAATACACTAGGTTAGAATACACCATGGTTTTGTACAGCTCCATACTAGGAACATTCTATTCATTCCATTTGACATTTATTTACTTTAAATCACCTAATGTAAAAAAAAAGTATCCATAAGACCATTAAGAAGGGAACAAATAAACAACAATGTTTTCCCAATTTAGAATTGACTGTTCTAGCCAGCTATTATTGAATGACACAGACCCAGTTTATAGATGCTACTGAATGAATATGTTTTCAAATATGAGGAAGAGGAAGAGAAGGAAGTGGAAAGGCAATGGAATGACAGAGACAAAGAATATAGAAATTAAATTTTATATGGCAAAGGTTACAAGTATGTTGTACTTAAAGTATACTTGCTAACATCCTAGAAAGTGACTCATTTGATATTCATAAATACTTGAATGAGGACAGAAAATAAAACTCAGAGAGGTTAAATGATTTTCATCAGGCTACACAGTCAAAAAGTGAAGCAAGGAACCAAGAACTGAGCTCTGGTTTTCTGATTCTGAATAAATGTAAATATTTTTGGTATATTGCCAATCTCAGATAGTTCTTAGGATAAAAACATATGATTGATCTAATTCCCACAGAGGTAAAATAGCTATTGGCTAAAAATTTCACCTTATAGCACTTTTACTTTTAAGTGAGTAGCTTATGAATCCAAAGAGAGAAATTAAATCTCCAGTGGTTGACACTTATAGACCCATCATTTTTGGACAGTGACCTTAAATAACCAGCAAAGTAATTACCTACTCTATTTTCATGTAAGGATATCCCTATCCAAACATTCAGCTTAATTTCTGCATTTCTACAGGAAGCTATACTAAATGCTTGTTATTAGTAAATAGTATTAAGAAATCAATATAGAAGGGGGCAGCTAGGTGGCACAGTGTTTAAGTACCAGCCCTGGATTCAGGAGGACCTGAATTCAAATTTGACCTCAGACACTTAACACTTACTAGCTGTGTGACCCTGAGTAAGTCACTTAATGCTCATTGCCCAGCCCTAACCAATCAAATAAACAAATAATTAATTAATTAAATGAATGAATGAATAAATGAATAAACAAATGGTTATATGAATAAATACATAAATAAACGGATGATTGAAGGAATAAATGGATGAATAAATAAATAGATAAATAAATGAATAAATGAATGAATGAATGAATGGATAGATAGATAAATATGGGAACAAGAACTGTTTAGCAATTCTCCCTATCTTGGGAGTATTATTTGGATTTTGGGGATGTTGATTGGCTATTTACATCTGTCAAATGATACTTTTCAAATGAGTATTGTTGCACAGTTTTCCTTAGCCTCTGTGCTCGAGTTAGGATTGGTTCTTACATCTACCTTGCCCCAATCTATCTGCTTACCTCCAGCCAACAGCCTTTCAGATATATCAAACTGAATATCCAATAGGCATCTTAAACTTATTAAGTCCCAAATGGAACACATTATCTTTCTCCTAAACTGTTTCCCCTTCCTGCCTTTCCTATTACTTTAGATGGAAACACCAATCTTCCAGTCCCTCAGATTCCCAACTTAAGAGTTATCCTTGATTCTTCACTAAATCTTACCTGCATAATCAAATTATTGCCAAGATCTGACAATTTCACCTTTGCAACATCTCTGGAATATGTGCCCTTCTTCCCTCTAACACTGCTATCACTGACACCTCATCTCCTCATTCCTTTATTACTGTAATAGCTTGCTTGTGGGTCAATTTACCCACTTCAATCCATCCTCCATTCAACCACCGAAGTGATGTTCCTAGAATGATGATCTGATCATGTCACATACCATCCCCTACACAATAAACTCCAGGGGGTCCTCTTGCTTCCAGGAAACAAAATGCTCTGTTTGGCATTCAAAGCCCTTCACAATCTAGCCCATTACTATCTTTCTAGTATTCTTTTCATATCCCTCCCTGCTACATACTCTTTGATCCAATGAAACTTATCACTGGTCCTATTCCACGAACAAGATACTCCATCCATCTCACAGCTATGGGCTTTCTTTGGCTGTGCCCTATGTGTGGAATTCAATCCCACTTCATCTCCAACTATTCCCTAGCTTCTTTTAAGTCTTGACTAAAATTTGATCTTCTACAGGAAGCCTATCCTAACACTATTTCTCCTGTATATAGCTTGTTTTCATATATTTTGTGCTTGTTGCTTCCCACATTAGATTGTGAGCTCCTGGAGGACAAAAGCTATCTTTTGCCTCTATTTGTAACCCTAGCTTTCATCAAAGTGTCTGGCACAGAGTATGTGCTTAATAAATGTCTAATTGATTGGTAGGTTCCAGAATCTATATGATTACCAGAAACTCTAGGTATGCTTTCAGGTTACTAAAATTAATTATAAATTGGAACCATACCCAGTCTGTAGTGCCGTTGAGAAACTTGGTGAATTGGGAGTTAAGATAGATTCTTTATCAGTAGTTAAAAAAAGAAAAAAAGGAAGAAAAAAACTCATATATTTATCAGTTAGCAATGACCTAAACTAATGATATCCCTATGACCTGCTCTGTAATGTTTGTATCTCCTGAAGTGTATATCAACTAATAAAAATATATTAAGCACTTACTATTTACATTTTTTCTTAAGTATTTTATTATTTTCTAGTTACATGTAGAGATAGTTTTCATCATTTGTTTTTTGTTATTGTTTTTTTTTGGGGGGGGGCGTTGCAGGGCAATGGGGGTTAAGTGACTTGCCCAGGGTCATGCAGCTAGTAAGTGTCAAGTGTCTGAAGTCAAATTTGAACTCAGGTCCTCCTGAATCCAGGGCTGGTGCTTTATCCACTGCACCACCTAGCTGCCTCCAACTATGTACATTTTATACTTTTGTCCCATTTGTTCAATTGACTATAATTGCATTAACAAAGTTTTGTAAACACAAACATTTGGGGATGGTTGATGTCTCTAAGGAAATTTCATTGGTATAGGAAACATTTGGATGAGGAAACTCTCCCCCCACCCTTTCCCCCATATGAATAGACATCTTTTCTGTAACATGGTTTTAGAGCCACCTAGAGTACTGAATGGTTAAGTGACTAGCCCAGGGTGACACAGCATATATGTGTAGAGATGAGACTTGAAACCAGGTCTTCCTAAATCTGTGGCCTGCCCTCTATCCACTACACCAGGCTGATTTAAGTGCTACAAACTTAAAGCAAATAGTAAAACTTGAATTGGAGTCCACTGCCTTAAAACACACATGATTTTCAATTCTTTCCCCTTTCTGCCTAGGGAAAGCATTTGTGCTGGTGATCTGAGTAAGAGGTATCCTTGCTGATTATGGAAGGTAAATAAAGAGACCTCTGCCTGGTCATGGTCCCAGGCCTTTGGCTATCCAGGATCATAGATAGGTCCTTCTCCACCAAACCATGATAAGTAGCAGCTCAGACTAGCCCAGATCTGAGGCCTAATCTTCTGAGCCACTACTTGGGGGAGAAAGTAAAAATACAATCAACCACTACTCTTATAGTCACCCAAGTACCCAACCCAAGAGAAATCCTTAACTCCTCATTCTCCATCAGTTGTTAATCCTGTTGATATGCCCTCCTTAAAATCTCTCATATTTTTTTCTCTATTCCAAAGGTCAGAATCTTAGTTCAAGCCCTCATCAACTCTTACCCATTCTGTTGCAATAGCTTACTTATTCATCTGTATGTATCCAGTGAATTCCCTCTCCAATGCATCCTCCACATAGCTGACCAACTGAAATGGCTAAAGCACAAGTCTGACCATGGCACTCCCATGAAACTTCAGTGGTTCCCTATTACATCTAGAATGAAAAGGAACAGAAACAAAAGGAAAAAGAAACCTCATCCGTTTATCCTTCATAATTTGGATAATACCTCTACTAACAGGATAATTATATATTACTCCTTTTGTTAAGGCTCCATTCCAACCATGCTATGCTGTTTGCTCCTCACCTACACTTAATGACCCCTCCCAACTCCAAATGAAATCAAATACTTAGCACAGTGCCTGCTACATAGAAGGTATTTAATAAATGCTCCCCCCTTCAGGTCAAATGTGCTACCTCTTCCAAGAGGCTTTTTCTAATCTCAGAAATTAAGTGCCCTCATCAATCAATCATATACTTAAGAGGCAACTAGACACTAACAGCTAGACACTGTTAGCTATTGGATATACAAATAAAGTGAATACAATAATCCTTATAAGGAGAGAACAGTCCAGTGGGGAAAACAAGTATAAAGTATAAATAGTACATATATATATATATACATATGCCCTATAAATATATGTATGTATGTGTGTGTATCTGTATCTGTGTCTGTGTATACTATATATTAAGGTGGTTGGTGAACAGCGGATAGAACCCTGGGCCAGGAATCAGGAAGACCTGAGTTCAAATCCAGCCTCAGACACATCCTAGCTATGTGACCCTGGACCAGTTACTTAACATCTGATTGTCTGACAGAAGGGATCCACTGGGTCCACTGGAGAAGGAAAGGGTACATCACTCCAGTATCTTTGTCAGAAAAATCCCAAATGGGGTTACAAAGAGGTGGATGTGACTGAAACAACTGAACAACAATAAAATACTGCATGTAAGTATATATAGAATAAATATAAAAAGGATAAATACAGACCAATATGAAAATTAAAAGTCAGTTTGAGAGGAAAGGGAGTAGAACTTGAAGGGATCAGCAAAGGCTACATGTAGAAGATGGGGTTGGAGCTGTGTTTAGAAGGAAAAGAGATTCTAGGAGATGGAGGTGAGAAGCTAGTTTATTCCAAAAATTGGTGACCACTAGTAAGAAAGCAAGCAGTCAGATGGGGAATAGAGAGGCCAATTTGGTTGGATTGCCACACGTGGCATGGAAATAGTACACAACTAGGCTGAAAAGATAGGTCAAGTCAAAATTGTGAAAAGATTTAAGTGCACCATTTCTACATTTCTCTTTTGCTTTGTATGTGATTTTTTCTATGTGTGTGCGCGCACACACACACACACACACACACACACACACACACACACGTCATATCCCTCCTAATCCCCATCCACAGTAGAATCACAGTTCTTGAAGGAAGGGGCTACCTCTCTTATTTACGTATATTTTCATCATCCAACACAGTGCCTGACACAAAATGGCATTTAATAAATGTAATCTTTTCTAGCAATCACAACATTCACTTACTGCTCGTCTTGTCATTAGGTTTAAGAGAACAGAAACTGTCAACATCAATTGCTCCCCTCTGACACAGATTACCAGGAAAACAAACTAAAATAAAACTGAAGGAAGGGAAGGAGGGAAGGAAGGAAGAATAAATGAATTCCAAATGCACACTCTCCATGAAATAGCCACTTTATCTACAGCAACTGTATTTGAGAACTGTAGAAAAGGAAGTTTTCTTTCTTAGAGATGAATCTTATACAAATGGTTGACTGGAAATATTTAAGATATAATTGTTTAAGAGCCCACGGTGGCAAGTATGGTCTCTTCTTGTGCCATTCTTTATTTTTAATTGATATGAGGACTTTCTTGTGATATAAGAGAAACATCCAGGATCAGAGGTACTATCAACAACTATTAAATGCAAACATGCAAACCAAAAGATATATAGATACAAAACACACACACATATATATATATATATATATATATATATCCTCAAATCTCAGAGATTTGAAGATGCTTACTAACCTCACGAAGACTACAAATACTATGGCAACCCATAGTCTTTGACTTGCCAGCTTTTTTGTACTAACCCACACTTTTATTGAATCTCTTGCTCCTATTTAAGAACACTCTAAAATTCATATTTAATGTTCTGATTAATGAGCGTAAACAATGCTTTTAAGATTTTTTTTTTTACCTGTGTATAATCAAGCCATCTAGTCACCAGTAACTGCAAATGTCACAGATTTCAATGGTCTCTTTGGGACTTTTAATCTGTTTGCTTTTATAAAGAAGGTGATTTTATTTTTACATTAAGGAAGCATTAACATCATTAAATGGGCTCCCACTTTATGATAACTGCAAATGTCACATTGATCCAGAAAGATAAGGAAATGTGCTCATCTTTGGAACAATATCCAAGGCATGAGCAGGCAACCCACACTATTTGCATTAAAAAACAAATTGTATAAATGCAGAAGATTGATGTGCCATCTGTTCATGTCCTTCACTTTCCTGGCTCTTCTGTGTTGAGATATTTTTATGGAATAGTTACGTTTATTATTTTGAAAATGAGCCACAGGTTAAAAAAGTTTACGATGGGTAATATAACTCAAAGCTATCCATTGACTGTATTTCAGGTATTAAAGCTTGCATTATGTGAAGTTGCATGCTATCAAAAGCACTGTGCTGTAGTTTATGTGGTCTAAAAATTCAGGCTGAGGTAAAATGTATTAAAAAGCAAGGACAAGTTTTTAGGAACACTTCCAAAATGTCTCGCAAGGATGGTTCATGGTAAAGATGAGAGAATATGAAAGTAAAGCATGGTGATTCTGAAAACCACTAGCATTAGATGTGGGAATTGCTTTGTCACTCCTAAGGAAAACAATTGGGTAGAAACAGAGTAATAAATGTCATCTCTAGGCACACATTGAGTTTTCAATAATTCACTGAAGCATAACTTTCTTCTTTCTCTTTTTCAGCTCAATGAGCTACAGATTGTAGAGAAATCTACAGCCCAAGTATTAAACCTAGATTGTGAGAAAAGCCTCTCATTTTCTTTCTGCCTGCTTATACTTCATAGTGTCAATACCCTATTTTCTTTTCCCTCTAAATGTGAAATTAGCCCCAAGACAGTTATCATACATGAAATCAAAAGCTAATATATTAGTATGTAGTTATTTTCAAACTAAAACTGGAACTAACCAGGAGAATCATTCCACAGAGAGAGATTTTCATTTCTAATCGCCCTCTGGCGCCAACATGGCCTTACTGCTGGTATACCTGCCATAGCTATCTGGGACAGATTTTCTAAAATGGAATCCCAAATCACACAAGACTCCACTTATAGATGAAAATTCCACATTTACATGGAGTTTTATGATAAGTAGTATTTTGTTCACATCAAAGTTGACATCAGTTTGGTGCAGAGGATTTTATAAAGTGAAAGACCTCCTCGTGAGAGGAGTAGGCCCTTAGACATACTTTTCATGCATGAGTTTTAGTTAATAAAGGAATGATGATAAATAGGGATTAAGAGAATTTAAAGAGTAAATTTCAGATTAATTGCATAGAACCTTTATTGGTACAAATATCAAAGAGGTTAAAAAACATTGTTTAATACTATATCCACGTCAAAGAAGAGTTCATTTCCAGCATTCCAAAGCACAACTTACTGTACATAACTAGTTTATGCAAAGATTCTGTGGGTTGAGAAAAGTGGTAAATAAAAACCTTGTTAAACCCATGTATTGGTATACAGTAACTCTAACACTCTATACCAATCATTGACCCAAACATCCCTCCAAAGTTAAACGTCATTTTGATTATTCCTATCTTTTTTATCCTCCGTTTTTTTCTTCAATCTTGATTTCCTTTGAACCAATATTTGAACATGAGAGGAGACAAATTATCCTAAACTGTAAAATTCAGAATTGTATTATCATTCTGATGGCAGAGGAGACCAAGAACTTCCAAAGTTCCTCCAATACCTAGAGGTGTCCTAGAACCAAACCAAACTTTTAAGTGTAGAGGAAATGATCAAAGATAGTTGAAAAGTTTGAGTAGTGACATGAAAAGATATCCATTTTGTTATTGTTTGTTTATTTTCAGAAGGGATATTTTTTAAAGAGAAGGACGAATTGGCAGTGATGGGCAGGAAGAAGAAAGAAAAAATAGAGAGAAATGGTGAGAAAACAATCCTAATAAATCAAAATGCTAAATAAAAAAGCTTAGTTTTAGACTGGCTTCCTCATCAGGTTAAAGCTGGTCAATGATTACAAAAGATTAAAACAACTCAAGGCAAATCCCATGATGAAAAACTAATCTAAATACCATAAATCATAAATATTAAATTATTATTTTGATTTCTATTTTATACCGCAGCTTCATCTTTCTCTCATAAATGTATTTTTTTTTTCATTTAAGCATAGATCATCCAATGACTTCCAGATTAGGAGAATCAAGTAGATCAAGTGAGAAATGTGATATGGAAAACATTAGTAAAATGCAGACTCCACTCATTGCAGGAACATAACTGACCTTCATATTGTATATAGAAGAATAAAATGTGGTAACATAATCTACTACAACATTTCATAAAGGTCAGAGAAAATTCTTGGGAATCCATAGTAACTCTGAGGAACAATCCGTACTACATGCATAAAAGCAGTTAATGGTTAATGAATTTTATTATAAAGATTAAAAAGCAGCAGTAAGACAATAGCATTTATCTCCCTTTCAAAATCTGAAGTAAGATGATCATTGTGAAATCACAATTGCTCAGTGGAAAAGGCTGGAAGTGACTCTTTTGGCTCCCTCTCTTTCATCTCCTTACGCAATTCCAAGGCAAATTTTGCCTCTCTCTAACTGTATGAAATGCTGTTTATAAAATAATTCCAAATGGATTCTCATCTTAGTGTATCAGCAGCCTCTAGCTCAGGATTTATCATTTTCCTCTGAGAAGGCACATACAGGAAGTTAGGGACCCACAAAAGAAATGATCAGGACAAATGTGGTTTATCCTCTAAAAAGACTTAGCTTTCTTGGTTCTCCACTTCCCATTACAATGTACATGTTTATGTAGCATCCAGCATACCAAAAACTTAGCTGGTGAAATCTTATATAGTGCTCTTTTTCTTTTCCTTTCAAAAAGTGATCTTTGTCTTAGCTTTCTGGTGTTTTCCCTTTAAATATGGCATTATAAATATGTATGGCATATTTATTATACATGTATAAATTAAACTTTGAGGCTTCCATAATCTACTTGACTGCTCTCTGTTCGCTCACTTAGAATCACAGATTCTTAAATATATTTCTTTGAATGTGTTTGTTTAGAGATGTTGTAGATTTTGAAGAATTTTAGGAAACTTCCATGGTTTATCTATATTTCAATTGTGGCTTTTTGTGTGTGTATTTTTAATGTGTTACTCCTTTGTTTTGTATCTCAAAGGTATATGATATACTGGCATGAGCAAGGGACTGCTTGCCGCTCTTTTGATCAGAAATCACACACATGAGTGGTGTTTGGCCAAAATTTGCATTGAGAAAACTTAGAAATATTTGATTAATATAGAAATTTAAAGCTTCAGTGAGGTGTATTTGGATTATTTCCTCTGAATGTCCTCTTTTACAAGAGAAGATGACCTTGAGTCCAGTAGAAAACTATTCTAAAGAGAGTGGTTTTCATTTTCCTTTCAGAACATCATTCAGTGTATAACCTAGCTAGGTTTTGTCACAGGGAAAATAAAAATAAGATAAAATGAAATGCTAGGGGTGCATGAACGGTTGCCTCAAAGAAATAAGAAGAAAATTTTAACTGTCTCTGCTTTATACATTATTTTATGGAAACCTTTGTAAGCTTTGCTCAGACATGGTTAAGGCTTGATATTTCTTTCTCTTTCTCTATTTTTGGTAAGGGAAACCTCTCATTTACCCAAGATTTAAACCATCACGCTCATTTTGTGGCATTAAACTAAAGAAAATTAAAACAGTTTTTGTATGGAGAAAGTTATATATTGAAAGTATTGTTAAGCTTTTCCTATATTGTTTATGCAAGAGAAAAATGTTTGCATATCCATTTGTCACAGACAAGAAATATGAGGTATCAGATGAACTGGTATTACCTAAAAATTAAATTTACAAAAGCACAATTATATTTGACAAATACT
Organism: Dromiciops gliroides; assembly: GCF_019393635.1. NCBI lineage: Eukaryota > Metazoa > Chordata > Mammalia > Microbiotheria > Microbiotheriidae > Dromiciops > Dromiciops gliroides. Next base: position 407,437,416 of record NC_057863.1, read on the forward strand.
AACAAGCTCTAAAATTATTTTGATTTTTTTGAAGTCGGGATTTTTGGGACTTTGTCAACATTGTGATGAAAAAACATTGATTAAATGTCTATCTGTTTGTGGTGGTACCCTAAGGAAAGAAAATTAAGGTGGACACAGGCCATACCCTAGAGTTATAAGTTAAACCAGATAATATAAATATGGGATATTAAACTATATTTGTATTTATTCCATAAGATACAGCTAAACTTTTTGTTTATTTGTTTGGTTGGTTGGTTTGTTGATTTTTATAAAATCAACTAAGCTGGATCACTATGTTTAGGAAAATAATGACATGAGACTTTTGGCATCATAACAACTAACAATCCTTAAAAGCTATTGTTATAGTCCTGAATCCCAATTCTGACCTCATTTCCTTTCAATCTTCCTAAATAGGAAATACATAAACAAAAATGGTAAATTTCAAATGGAAATATTTAACCTCCTCTTTGTCCAGGTACACATATTTTCCAAAGGATTTAAAAGTTTAAAAAAATTCCAAAATCAAGGCACTGTTTATTTTATCTGCCCAATAGAAAATAATTATTTTGTTTAACTGACCTAGTGTTTGGCTGATCTGACTGACTGGTTTGGAATCACATAGAAATATCCCAAATATAACCCTGACTTGCAAGCTGCTTTCACTATTTACAAAGAAAATTAAAACATATTAGAAGTGGGGTTATTTCCCTTTCTCTACTTGGTAAGTGTTTTATAAGAAGCTTTACTCACTGGTATGTCAGTCTGGCTGCTTTTTCAAATACTAGTCTTTAAAAAAAAAAGTAAAGGAGAAAACAAGAAACTAGGTACTAAGGTGAGAAATGTACTATAAAACTGCTACAGTTCTATATACATCTACATCACTTTTATTGTATCTCTTTCACATAGATTATAACATATGTCCACATATTTTTCAATAAGAAAATTGCCACAATGAAGTTTAACTTGATTAATATGGCATCTACCATATTCATCAATAAAGTGGCAACTGTCGTTCTACTTTTCAAAGTAAAACCAAGTATTTTTAAAAATTAAAACCAGATTTGTGGGGGGGGTGAGGGGAAGAATACTTCACATTGAAGTTCATTCTGGCAGATAATATTCTTTTCTAATCTTGAGAATAGCAAACTTCTTCCCAAGTATTTTGAGTGGAACTTCTTTAAATTGTTTCTCTCTAGTTTGTTAATGAATTGTCATGTACCTTTAGATTTTTTTTAATAGCTAGCTAAGAGACAGAGAATGTTGAGATTGAGACATTGGGGATCCAATAAAGCATTGTGAAGTTTCTTATGATGAAGGTGAATTGTATTATTTTCTAGAGTACATGACTCCCTTAGTATTATCCTTCTTAAACTAAGGGACAAACCTTCAAACATCTTACATTTTCCTCTGGTTGTGTCTTTTCCATTGAAAAAGGACACAGATACATCTTCTTACTGATTAAGTATCAGAGTTCTGCTAAGAATTATATAGAATATAAAATTAGATGTTGTCCCTGCCCAGTGGGCTCACAATATCTCTACAATTTGCTGTAAAATATGTCTACATATTGTATAACAGATGCACTTCAAGTGCTAAATGTCTGGAGATAAATCTATTATTGACTTCATCCTCTCAACCTTTCCAATTTCCTTCATCATTTTGTCAGCTCTCTTTCTCTGCATTCCAGAGGCAGACTAGTAATGCCCAGCATTGTGTTGGGGTGCCAGGGTCCAAACTAAATGATAGCAGATTGTTTATGTGTCATAATAATTTGTTCAGCCCCATGAATCAACCCTCCCCCCAGCCAGTCCTTTAAAGAACAATACACAAGATAAACCATATATTTATATAGGTATATACATACATGGACATGTATATATCTATGTGTTTGCATTATATACATGCATACTTATTCATGTATGTGTGTACATGTATGATAATTTGGTCACCATCCCTGGCCTTAATTTCTGTTCTTTAATTAGAAGATATCAGCTTCAGTAAATGACCCAACATTTTGTGATTATATGCCTCTTAAAATCATACCATGTACACTGATAACCAGAATATTGTCCAAATGTTTCATTTTTTAATCTGGAAATGAAGCTACTCCTGATTAGATTGTGAGATTCCATGGTAAATAGGTGAAGCTTTAATCACAGGCTTAATTCATGGATATTTTTTTTTGTAAACTATCTAAGAATGCATCCACGGCCCTGTGTTGTGATTTTGTGTTGGTAAGCATGGCTAGGCCACACTAAAGCACACACATGTTCTACTTTCTTGTCATCATTTATGTTAGTACAACAGTCTTTATCTTCAGGGACAATCATGCTAACAATGGAAGTTTCAAGCATACTTTTCTGATTGGAACAATCTCAATGCCATTTCCCCACAGATTATGGAAGTTTTAATGCAAATGTTTCCAACTACACCAAAATCAAGGAAGATGCAATAGCTATGGTTTTTAAAAATCTCTGCTCTCTTAAAAGTTACAATCAATGGGGCAGGTAAGTGGCCTCAGTGATGGAGCACCGGCCCTGGATTCAGGAGGACCTGAGTTCAAATCCAGATTCAGACCTTAACAATTACTAGCTGTGTGAGTGACCCTAAGGCCAAGTCACTTAACCCCAATTGCCTCACCAAAAAAAAAAGTTACAATCAACTCTTAGCTTAGAAGGGCATTTTATTTTCATTTTATCATGGAAAAAATGTAAATATCAAGTTAAAATATGAAGAGTTTTTTTTTCAGGGAAGAGAATTATTCTACATTTTCTTTTCATCTTAATGAAATTACAAAGACCATTTGATTGAGTGTATCCTTAACTATTCAAAGATGGTTATGATAACAGGGTATCTAGCTACATACCAACCATCCATCGACATGCACCAACTCATAAATTACTCGTCTTTTGCCACTAAATTTTAAGGTAAAATATATAGTTGTTCAGTTCTTTTATTCATATCTGATTTGTTTTTTTTTTTTTACCATTTTCAGGGTTTACTTGGCAAAGATGCTGGAGTGGTTTGCCATTTCTTTCTCCAGTTGATTTACAGATGAGGAAACTGAGGCAAACAGGATTAAATGACTTGCAAAAGAGCACACAGCTAAGTGTCTGAGGACAAATTTGAACTCGGGAATATGCGTTTTCCTGAGCCCAGGTCTGGCAATCTATCTATTGTGACAATTAGATGCTTTTGTTGTTGGTTTTGTCTTTATGGCAAAAATGGTTCCCATGGATATTCATCTTAGACCTAGTTCATTTCTGATTTGTGCTAGTTCACTCATCTGAAACCTCTTGTCCTGCGCTATTCTTGGCCATTTACTACATAAATCCTACATGCAATGTTCTTCTAGTTCTCTTGGCATATTTCATATAGCAAAGGAACACACAGGCCTCAGATGATGGGCATCAGACTCAGAATTCAAGTTATTCTTCATTCTCACCAAAGAATTGACTTACCTTTTTACAGTCAAATAATGCCTCTAATCATATTATTTATGCCACTTGTATGGTTTTCAGTTGATACTGTAATTCATTCTATTCCACTCATGAGTGGGGAGAGAAAGGAAGAAGTATTTATTAAGTATCTACAACTGCCAGGCACTGTGCTTAGCGCTTTACAAATATGATCTCCGCTGAGTCTCACAACAACCGTATGATGTAGTTGGTATTGATTCTCATTTTATAGTTGAGAAAACTGAGGAAAAGAAATTAAGTGATTTGCCCAAGATCACATATAAGTGTCTGAGCCCGTATTTAAATTCAGGTCTTTCTGACTCCAAGACAAACACTCCCCCAAATGACCTAGCTGCCTAACACACTGTCAATATATGCTCATTTCTTATAATGTGGATACATGGTTCATCAAGTCATTTGCTATATTTAACTAAAGGGTATCAGTATAATTCTAAGGGAAAATAATTGAAATTTAAAATTTTATTCTTTCTTCTCAATATTTATTTGTGCATTCTATGGAAATTAGTGGATTCCCCATGTGCAATTTGGGGTCATTCATTTGGAAAGTATGAAATTGCCTTAGAATATAAACTCTTTGAGGGCAGGCATTATTTCATTTTTAACTTGAAATCTCAGTTTCTTGTACATAGTTAATACTTAATCTTTATTTTAAGTTAGATTCTCTAGAAGTAGAAATAGCTTTATAACATTTACAAAAGAATAAACTAGAATTCCTGAATATGTTTGTGGAGATAGATATAAAGAGAGAGGAAGGTGGTTAGGGGGAGAGGAAGGTGGTTGGGTATGAGAATCAATATTTCATTAATCTAAAGTCTTGCCTTAAGTTTTTTTGTTTGTTTGTTTGTTTGTTTTTTTGGTGTTTTGCTTTTTTGTTTTTTTGTGAGGCAATTGGGATTAAGTGACTTGCCCAGGGTCACATAGCTAGTAAGTGCCAAGTGTCTGAGGCTGGATTTGAACTCAGGTCCTCCTGAATCCAGGGCCAGTGCTTTATCCACTGCGCCACTTAGCTGCCCTTGCCTTAAGTTTTAGGACAAGGTATTACAGTACTAATTGCAATCTTCAACACAATGAAGAACTAGTGAATTGCAGGAGAAGAAGCTAGGGAGATGGCATAGAAGAGAATATGCCAACAAACAAAGTATTGAAGTTCAGACAGGAAGATCTACCTGGAGATTTGATGGTGGGGTCCCCAGGATTTTTAAAAAGAAACATGTCTCCTGAGTTATACAACAGAATAAGAACTGGTTCATATAGGTAGAATCGTAGAGTCTTTAATCCTGTATTATTTGTGATCAGAAGACTAATAGAAGCAGCCTTGTAATTAACAAGTTTCATTTAAGTTAAGCTTCACTTAAACAATGATTATAGCAAAAATGCAGGGTAGAAATAAAAGAAAATAGATGAAAATCACTAATAATAAATCCAGGATTTCAGGTTTTGAAATGTTTACTAAATAAAACTAAATTATTTGTGTGAATGAATTCTTATGAGCATCTGTAGAAATGTTATATGTACATATATATTCCAATTGGGGCTTTACTGGGTAGTATTGCTAATTCATAACCTCATAAGTTATTCAGTTCTTACAATGCAATACTCCCAGGCAGTAGTTTTACTATATATCTATAAACTTCAATTTTCAGTTCAAAATCTCAGATGTTTCAATTTGCATTTAGCTAAAAGTTGGCAAGGAGATTATCATCTCTGATCCAATTTTTTAAATGGAAAACTAATTTTGATTTATGGAGTGGCAAAAATATAAACATTTTAGATAAATCTTTTGCCAAATTCTAGATGAAAAATGGTGTTAACTGTTAAGTTTGGCCTTTTGAAGAATTATTTTTAACTGAACATGTCAATGTTTCTGCCCTATAATGTTTTCCTATGTAGTATTCCACAGTATTACCTTGTTCTATTTCTCAGTACATAACCTCTTTAAAATGAATGTGATATTAGTACATGTTGCTTTCTCTAGTGAGAGTAGCTGAATAATAAAGAAAAAAGTTCTAGTCTTTACATAATTTATAATAATGTGTTAGCTATGTTAGGGGGACTTGTTATCACATCATAATAAACACAGAAATGAAACTTTGGAAATAAAGTAAATAAATTATTTTCAATTATTTTCTTTGTCAATGTTACATGATCCAAAGGATTAGGGACCACTTTTTACAGGTGCAAATGCAACTCATTCATACTTCCTTCAACTCTGTGATTCTTATTTCTGTACTTTTGAAAACCTTCCATAGATCTGCTCAACACTGGATGCTTTCCTCTGTTTCCTTCAAAATTTTATAAGCAGTAGAAGGTGGGCCCCATCAGTTGCAATGTGCAGTCTCTATTTTATGTTTTTTCCCTCAGTTTAGATGAACAGACCAATTTTTTTTAGTGACAGTTAATCTCATAAAATGGGTTGTAGAGTATTGGGGGGTTCAGTGCATTCAGTAAAATGTTAATTATAAACAGTAACATCTGGAGAACATCATTATTAAGTCTAACTTCTTTTTTGACTGTGGGTAGGAACTAATTCTCTCTCTTTTTTTTTTTTTAGTGAGGGCAATTGGGGTTTAAGTGACTTGCCCAGGGTCACACAGCTAGTAAATGTTAAGTGTCTGAGGCCGGATTTGAACTCAGGTACTCCTGACTCCAGGGCCGGTGCTCTATCCACTGTGCCACCTAGCTGCCCAGGAACTAATTCTTGACATCAATGAATACCTTTCATTAACATGTGTCTCCCCGTTTTAAACCTTGCTTGATTTTTATACTTACTGAATCATCAAACAAAGTTATTCCCATAATCACACCTGTCATGATATCTTTATAAGATCTTAACACATGAGAAGGGGATCCCATATTTGATAATAACTCCTAAGGCTGGATTTATTTCAACTAAGTAAATTACTTTCTTTTTTCTTCTTTCCTTCCTTCCTTCCTTCCTTGCTTTTTTCTTCCCATTTTTCTTTCTTTAATTCTTTCAGTAACTAAAGTCAAAAAAGTGAAACAGGAATATAAAGTGTATTATTTTTAGTTAAATGGGATAATATCTAGCATATTTTGAATATAGAAATTTGAGAAATTGACTTTATCAAGAACCAGAAAGTAACAAAAAGACTTTCATAAGACACTTGGCCATCTCACCTTGAAATGCTGACAATAAGGATAAGCAAAGAGACTATTGGAATTTATTCATAAACAGATGTTGTAGGAGATGAACAAGTAGATGAATTATCTAAAGAACTTTCCACCATCTTCTCAACTAATGCTACATATATAACGATTTGTTCCTGAAATATCCTTATAAGACAAAATGGTTTTTAAAAAAATGTTGGAAAGTATAGATTGAGATATGGAAAAGTAAGATTACAAGGGGTTGTAGAATTTTCAAAACTCTATTTTATTCATGAATGTTTTCTTCAAGAAGATAGTGAGAAGGCACTGGACACAGTATGCATTAAACAACATTTTTAAGTCTTAATAGACAAGAAATGACCTAGTACAAATAAGAGATTTATTAAGGAATCAGTGGATGATTTGTAGACAGACATAGACTAGCTAGATCAAATACATATATACATATAACTATACACATAAATATACACATACATGCACATATACACATATATGTGTGTGCATGCATATGTGTATCTATGTATGTGTGCACACATTTTTACATACAAGCGTGTGCATGCACGCACACATATGCATATATTTATATACACATGCAGTTACATATAAGTGTATATACATATGTGTATGTGTATGTATACCAAGAGAAAAGCCATAATTTCAAAAGCTCCAACCTACTCTATTTTAAAAGTTGTCAATTCCAAAAATAGGAAGTAAACAAAAGTAATAATCAATTACTATTCACTTAATGTTTCTGTGAAATAATTTCTTCATGTATAAAATGAAGGAGTTTCATTAAGTAATCTCTAAGGTCCCTTCCATTATTAAGGTCCATGATGCTAGAAGTTTCATCAATTCAAAACAGTCACCAAAACAATGTGGAAGAAAGTCCCAGAAACCACTTCAGTCAACAATCAATTGATTTCCTTGCCAAGTAGAAAGAAGTGGCAGCCAAAGGCAACCCCAATTTAGAGTACAAGTTCATTTGGAAAAAATTACTGAGTAGAATGACAGAAGATTATTAGCAGCTATGCCTCACAAAACAGTGAAAAGCAGTTGAGGGAAAATAGCCTGCAAAATGAAAGGATGGATTAATTGTCTGGATAATTAATGCAGAAGTTGGTGAGAATTTGTTGATTCTTTCCACCCTATTTTTTTCTTGATCTGTGAGTTCTTTTCCAAACTAAATAACAATGATATATTCACATTTTCATGTTCTATGCCAACAGCTTGGAACCCACCATTTCTGAGTGGTAAGTGAACAATTTCACATGGTGCACTTGAGGCTTCAAAATATGCCTTCTACTGCTTGAAACTCTCAGGATTATATTGATGAAGAGAATTATCTCTAAGTGTAATTATTGGCATGGGTTGGTTGTTAGCCTAAGGCAAAAAATTATTGCATAGAATACAAGATTATGAACGTTCAGCTTGGTTATTTACTGAAAAAAATCTGACCTTTCCTCTACCATTTGTAGTAATAACACAATAAAAAATTGTCTAAAAACTTACAAAGCCTTTCTCTCTCAACAACTCTGTTGAGGAAGGTAAACTCATAAAATTGTACAGCTTCAGAATATGAGCCAGAAAAGACCCTGGAGATCATCTAATCTAACCGCCTTATTTTACAAATAAGAAATCTGAAATCCAGAGATATTGAAAGATAGCAGGTCATAATAACAACTGGCTTGATTATATCACCTTAAAGTTTATAAAGCACTTTACAGACACTAATTTATTTGAACCTGAAAATTACATCATGAGGTAGATGTGGGTATTATTCTCATCCTCATTTTTAAAAGAATATATATATTTTTTTCAAATCCTCCCTTTTCTCCATTTTTGCTTGCAGTTCTCCCCTCTACTCCCTGTTACATTCAATGAGAAAACAAGAAATGAAATCTATTATAAGCATGTATAGCCATGCAAAACAAATTCCATGTTAGTAGTGTTTAGAAAAGAAAGAGAGAAAAAATATGCTTTACTCTGTACTCTGAATCTATACGTTTTCTATCTGGAGATGTATAGGCATGTATCATCATGAGTCCTTTGGGATTTTGGTAGGTCATTGTGTTGGTCAGTGTTGCAAAGTCTTTCAAAGCTGATTATCTTTACAATATTGCTGTAACTATATAAATTGTTCTCCTGGTTCTACTGACTTCACTTTATAAAAGTTTATACAAATATTCACAGGTATTTCTGAAAGCATCCCCTTCATTATTTCTTACAGCACAATAATATTCCATTACATATACCATATTCATTCATATACCATAACTTATTCAGCTATTCCACAATTGATGGGTATCCACAAAAAGAGGTGGTACAAGTATGTACCAAGTATATATGAGTCCTTTTCTTCTTTTAAAAAAAAATCTCCTTGGAGTATATTATATATGTATATATAATATTACCAATATACATATATACACATATACATATGTATATATATATGTATACATATGTATATATGTATATATATGTATATATGTATATATATAGCGCTAGGGACACACATACATATATGTGTATATACACATTTATGCATATACATAAATAAGCATATACACGTGTATACATACACGTATATGTTTACTGTGTGTATATACATGCATATATGTATATGTGTATGGAGTTTTGTTGGGTCAAAGAGTACACACAGTTTAATAGGCTTTAGGGCATAGCTCAAAATTGCTTTCAAGAATGATTGGACTAATTCACTGCTGTTTTCCCACATCCCTGCTAGCATTTGCTATTTTCTTTTCTGTCACATTAACCAATTTATGGATGTGAGGTGGCACCTCAGAATTGTTTCAATTTGCATATTTCTACTTATTAGTGTTTTAGACCATTTTTTAATATGAGTATTGAAATTTTTATTTTTTTCCTCTGAAAACCAACTATTCATATCTTTATCAATTGGGAAATGACTTTTATTCTTATAAATTTCCTATATATTTTAGAAATGGGATCTTTATTAGAGAAACTTGCCACATTTTTTCCCACTTCCTTGATTTTTTCCTAAATTTAGCTGCATTGGTTTAGTTACTGCAAACCGTTTTTAAAATTTTATATATTTAAAACTCTCCATTTTACCTCCAGTGCACTTTTCTATCTTTTATTTAATCATGATATCTCCCCTTATACATCGATCTTCCCTACTCCCCTAATTTGCTTATCACCCTATGACCCTGCATGTTTAAATCATGTACTCATTTTTAGCTTATCTTGGTACACAATATGAGATGTTAGTCCATGCCTACTTTTTGCCAGACTGCTTTCCAATTTTTCCCAACAGTTTTTTCCCCTTATACTGACTTGCCCTCACAGCTGGGATATTTAGTTTATCAAATACTATGTTACTGCATTCATTTGCTTCTATATATTGCAGCTATGTGGTACAGTGGATAGAGTGCTGTGCCCAGAGTGAAGACTATTCTTCCTGAGTTGAAATCCAACCTCAGATACTCACTAGCTTTGTTACCATGGCAGGTTGCTTAACCCAGTTTTCCTCAGTTTCCTCATCTGTAAATGCAAGCTGGAGAAGGAAATGACAAACCATCCCAGTGTCTTTGCCAAGAAAACCCCCAAAAGGAGTCTCAAACAGTAAGACACAACCAAAAATGGCTGAACAACTACAACATTGTGCACCTAATCTATTCAGCTCATCAACCTGTATTTTTAACCCAGTACCAAATTGTTTTGGTGAATAGAGTTTTATAATATAGTTTGAGATCTGGCACTTCTAGGCCCTCTTCATTCCCTTTTATTTTCATTGACTCACTTGATTAACCTTTTGTTCTTCCAGATGAATTTGTTTTTTATACATCTATAAGGTAATTCTTTGGTAGTTTTATTGATATGGCAGTAAAGTAACTAATTTAGAAAGTACTATCATTTTGTTATATTGGTTCAGCCTACCCATGAACAGTTAATATTATTCTAATTATTCAGATCTGTATTTGTGTAATGAGTGTTCTTTACTACTGCTAATATAGTTCCTGTGTATATCTTGGCAGGTAGACTCACAACTATTTTGTCTTTTCTGTAGTTAAATTAAAGTTCTCTTTCTTTCTCTTTCTGTTGAAATTTATTACCAATATACAGAAATTCTGGTAACTTATGTAAGTATATTTTATATTCTGAAACCTTGCTGAAGTTATTAGATTGTAGAAATTACTGTTTGAGTCAACTCTCTAGGGTTCCCTTGGTAGACCATCATATCCTCTCCAGAAAGCAAAAGTTTAATTTCTTCTTTTCCTATGCTTGTTCTTTCAATTTCTTTTTCTTATTTTATCATTGTACCTCACATTTCTAGAATAATATTGAATAGTAATGGTGATAATGGACAACTTTACTTCACCCTAGATCTAAGCACCCCTTTATAGATAATGCATGCTCTTGGTTTTAAATAACTACTACTTATCAATTTAAGGAAGGCTCTGTTTACTCATATGTTTTCTAGTGTTTTTTTTTAAAGCAGGAATTGTTCATATTTTGATTGTATTTTGTCAAAAGCTTTTTCTGCACCTATCCATTGTATGATTGTTGTTTTGTTGTTGTTTGTTGATAAGGTCAATTATGTTAATAGTTTTCCTTATATCAAATGAGCCCCTAATTCCTGGTATAGATCCAGAATGATCACAGTTAAGATTTTTGTGATATATTGCTGTAATCTTTTCTTTAGCATTTTATTTAATAATTTGTATCAATAGTCATTAAGGAAATTGATCTATTATTTTCTTTCTCTGTTTCAGCTCTCCTTAATTTGGATCACAATACAATATTGTTGCCATAAAGGAATTTGGAAGGACTCCTTTACCTTTCTTTTTTTTTAGTTTATATAATACTGGAATTCATTTTTCTTTATATCTTTGGCAGAATTCACATGTAAATTCATCTGGTCCTATGCCTTTTTTTCTTAGGGAGCTCATTTATGGTTTATTCAATTTCTTTTTCTAAGATAGGGTTATTTAAATAACATATTTCTATTCTGTTTTTCTGGGCAATTTATATTTTGTAGCCTTTTTATCTATCTTGTCCATTTTACTAGCATCTAGTTAAATGGAATAGATTCTATTTTTTTTCTTTTTTTTGGTGTGAGACAATTGGGGTTAAGTGACTTGCCCAGGGTCACATAGTGAGTAAGTGTTAAGTGTCTGAATCCGAATTTGAACTCAGGTCCCTCTGAATCCAGGGCCAGTGCTCCCTCCACTGCGCCACCTAGCTGCCCCGGAATAGATTCTATTAATAGTTTTTATTTCATCTTCATTAGTAGTGAATTTGTTTCAATTTTTGATACTGGTAATTTTTCTTTCTTTTTTTTCTTTTTAAATCAGATTAGAAAATGACAACTATTTTATTTTTTCAAAAATTGTTCGTTTTGTTTATTAGGGTTTTTATTTTGGTATTTAATTGGAGGTTTTTAATTCATTCTTTTTCTAGTTTTTCTTTCTGTGATGCATGCTAAAATCATTGATCTGCTCTTTTCTTATTTTAAAGAAAGTGAAACCAAGAATCAGAGATGTTATGACCTACCTGTTTTCACATAGGTAAAAAAAAGAAAGAGGAAAGCAAGATTTAAATCCTGATTTCACTTCTTTCCCAACTCTAAGTATAAGTGAGAAATGATGGGATCAAGAGCATAACTATAAAATATTAGCATTTTTAAAATCAGCTGTATATAGGTGTCATGATTACATGTGATTGATAATATTTTTTTTTGTCATGTAAGCTTTGGGGAAAAGGGCTTATTAGCATTTTAAAAATATAATGATCCCATATTGAAATTTTCCTTGATGTGGCTTACACCTCAATGAATAAAAACTTCCATTAGGGAGGCTGGACAACATAAAGGAAATAACATTAGAAACCTAAAGAACACCAGAAATTCAGGTTCATGCAATGAAGCTGAAATGAAATGAAATCTAGTTGACCTCTAGAAAACCAACTCTATGAAATTAAAATTTTAAAATAGTAAGCAGCTAATCCATGTGGAGGACTTTACTTGGTGCTAGAAATACAAAGATAAAATGAATCCCTTCAAAGGAGCATATGATTAATTTCCTCCTCTTCTCTGATCAACTCAGTTCTTCCTCCTTCTCCCAAAGGTCTATGCTGGTTATTCTTCTCTGTATTCTATCTCTCGATAATCTTAACACACCCATGGACTTGTATAATTTTTTATTCAAGTGACATCCAATTTCACCTCTATTTTTTGCCCTAGCCCCAGATCTCCTTTTCCAACTGTCTCCTAATATTTCCACATAAATAACATGTTGATACCTCAAACTCAATACATATATAGCTAAACTCATCATTTCCCCCCAAATAGGCTTTTAAAAAAATAAAACTTACTTCTCTACATAGAGATGTAGTAGCTCCTGATACCATTACATTTCTAAGTTTGAAACCACAGAAGCATCTTTGGTATCTCTCTTTTCCTTTCATCCATATTCATTGATAAATCCTAAATATTTTCAATCAACAAGATCTCTCAAATCTGTCATTTCCTTTCATTATACTGTAGTTTAATTCTCTGAAACCTCCCCACTAGAAGTTTCTTCATTTATTTACTTGACTCTCTTTACCAACCAACCCATTCTAAAAATTAATGCTAGAGTAGACTTTATAAATCACAACTCTAATCATATAATTTTTCTGCAAAACACAACTAAATCTTTCAATGGGGAGCAAGTGTCCAGGGCAGGGGGTGAGGGGGTGTTAAAAATATTTAGTATATAAGATCAACTACAATCTATGCCTAGCCAACCTTTCCAAACTCATCTATTGTTGATGCTCCTTTTCAATACCCTTTTTACATTAGTTAAATTGAATGATTTTTCATCCCCAAAGCAACTAATTCACATCCCTCCTTTTGTACTTTTGCTTTCATTGTTCCTTCTACTAAAACATCCCTTCCAATTAATCTACTCCCACCAAATTTGCAGATTTTCTGAAGCCCTACTCAATTCAATCAATTCTTTGCTTAGTCTCTGAAGGAAAACATAATCTCTTTCTTCTTAGAAGTTTTTTTTTTATCACTTGCAGTTTAATTTATGGTAGCTCTCTTCATTATTTTGCAGTTATATGAACATGTCACTTTTGTACTGGGAATGAAAGCAATATGGCAAGGTCCTGCCCATTGTAGGTTAGATGAGATATAAGTGGCTCAGGAAAATAAGGCATAGGATATTGATGATTCCTGGTCAACCAAGTCTACCTGAGCTTAAATATTTGACTAGTAGCCTGACACAGAGATGGAAGGAGACCTCAACTCAACTCAATTGATATGGTGTCCTTACAGAGTATCCTTTTAGAATCTCCTTCACTGGCTATGACTAAACAAATTTCCTTTTGCTAATTTATGGATCTTGTACAAGTAATTCATTTCATTCCTATATTGAATTTAAATTAATTAAATGGGAAAACAGAATTTGCAATATTTGAAGAGAAAATAAAGGAAAATATCAGAAATTATTTGCCTGATTATATAATAAAAATATGGCAAATTAAAGGAAATACCCATATTAACAAAAGAAGTAGATTACTTAAATAACTCAATATCAGAAAAATAATTGAACAAGTTATTCATAAACTTCCAAGGTGGAATGGGGGGACTTTAAGACAAGATGGATTTACAAGTGAATTAAGTGTTCAAAGAACAATGAATTTCAATACTATATAAATTGCTGGCACTATAAGAAAAGGAAGCACCCTTTTAATTTCTTTCTACAATAAAAACATATAAGGTCATGATGGTAAACCAAGGAAAGAAAATAGAGAAACTATATACCAATATCTAAAATGGATTTTTCAATTTGGCTACAATAAATACTATAAAGTTTATATATCATGACAATATTGGATTTATACCATATATACATATATGACATTGTAAAATAATTGAAATCATGGTTATAACAATAAATGCTAAAAAAGATTTCTGCAAAGTCCTACACTCATTTCTATTTAAAACTCTAGGAAACATAATAATGAATTGGCCTTTCCTTAACATAGTAAGTGTATTAATCCAAATTCAAAGGAAACTTTATAAGTAATGGAGACAAATTTGAGGTCATTCCAATAACATAAATGGTAATTCAAGGATGCCCATTATCACCATAATATTTAGTAGAATAATAGAAATGTTTAAAAAAATGTTAAAATGATAGAAATGTTAAAAATACAGAAAATGAGGAAATGAATATGGGCAAAAATGAAAAAAATTGTTTCTGGAAAGATGATGATTTAATTAGAGAACATTAGCAAAGTCAAAGAAAATTAATTGTAATAATTAGCAAAGTTGGAGGATATGATATTTATTCTCCTAAATTGTTAGCATGCTTATACATAATCAACAAAATCCAGCAGGAAAAAATAAGAAATGAAAATTACATTCAGAATAACTATAGAACCTATCAAATATTTGGCAGTCTATTTATCAAGATTCTACAATGGACTAAATGAATCTAATGATAAAAATGAAAAAACTATTTAAATTGGTTTTCTTCCTTAATATGTCACTAACCAACTTTGAGAAATATTTTGTAGCCCTAGAAAAAATAATAATGATATTCACTCTGGTAGAAATTAGGTTTAACCAACACCTCATAATATACAGCAAGTTAGGCTTCAAATGGATATCTGACCTAGATATAAAAGACTACATCACAAACAAATTAAAGGAAAAATGAAAAACATTACTTTTTGAATGTGTTAACTGGGGAAGAGTATGTGATAAGTGATAGAGATGATCACATGAGATATAATGAAAAATTTGGTTATATAAATTTAAGGTTTTGGAAAACAAATCTAATAAAAATCTGAAAGGAAAAATATAAATAGAAAAAATATCTTTACAAGAAGTTTCTTTGATAAAGGTCATATCTAAGTTATATTATGAAGTGATTCAAATTTAAAAGACTAAGACACATTACCCAATAAATATATACTGGATAAGTGGTCAAGGATATGAATAGATAGTCTTTTAAGGAAAAATAAAATCCAAGATATCAACAATCATGAAAAACGTTCCAAATCTCTAATAATTAGATAAATTAATATTCAAAACAACTTGAGATACTACTCTGAGGAACTAATTAACCATCAGACTGCCAAAGATGTAAAAAGAAGAAAAAAACAAATTGTAGAGTTTGTGGAGAAAAACAATACACTACTGAATTGTTGATGTAGCTATGAATTGGTCCAAACATTCTAGAAATCATTTTGGAGTTATTTGCAGATGTTAGCAAAGTATTCATACCATTTGATCTAGCTATTTCCCTACTTGGGCTGTGTATCCAAAAAAATCAAACAATGGAGGGAAAGATCTATATGAATAAGCATATTTTTATAGCTGCTCTTTCTGTTGTAGCCCAAAATTAGAAATGAAAGGAAGAGTATTAGAAGAGCAATAGCTAAACAAGTTGGGGTATATAAATACAAGGTGATATTATTTGACAAAAGGAAAGATGAAATGGGCAATTTTAAGGGAAACTGGAAAGACCTATTAGTTGATTCAGAACAAATTGCACACAAATAGAACAATTTATAAAATGATAACATTATAGAGAGATACAACTTTGAATGACTTTAGAACTGCTCAATGCAATGATAAATCATTGTGACAGGTGAGAGGTGAAATGACTGAGGAAAAAAAAATGCTTTTAGCTTCCAAGCATGTCAATTTATTGAGCAACACATGCCAATTACATAACAAATCAGGACGTGTTGCTGTCCTTAGATTTGACATGACAAACAATAAAGAAGGGCACAGACTTTTATGCATTAAAAACAATCAAATAAGACCAATTAATTTTAAAAATTACCCAGGAAATAAAATTAGATAATCTGATTTTGGAGGAAAGATTAGGGACTTTCCAAGTTGAAAGGGGAAGAGAAAATAGGGACAATTCTATGAAATTGGAAAAAAAGAAGTGTCCAATCTATCCCAGTCCCTGCCCATGTCTGTATTCAGTCAAAAGAACATGGAAACAATAATTTGTTGATTGGTATATAGTCAATTTTTAGATAAGACAAGTGAGTTGCTTGAGATGTATAATTTGTGAGAATACTCATTGCATTAGTCTTTGGATTTGACTGGGTTTCTGGTCAGCATAATTTTGATCCTTATTTAGAGGTCTTTAAGAAGCAGGGAGAGGTGGTCCAGCTTCTGACACATGCAGGGCTAGGTTCAAGCAATGGAACAAAGTCCTCTTACAATTCCCACCATTAAATAAATTTTATTCCCAAAAGAGAAAAATGCTTATTTGCGTAAAAGTATTTATAGCAACTCTTTTTGTGGTGTCTAAGAATTGGAAATCAAAGGAATGTCCATCAATTGGGGAATGATTAAACAAACTATGGCATATGATAGTAATGGACTATTATTGTGCTATAAGAAATGACAAGCAGAAAGATTTCAGAAAGGCCTGGAAAGACTTGTATGAACTGACATATAGTGAAGTGAGCAGAACTAAGAGAACATTGTGCACAGAAGACAGCAATATTGTTTGATGAAGAACTGTGAATGACAACTATTCTCAGCAATACAATGTTCCAAGGCATTCCCAAAGGACTAAAGATGAAGCATACTATCCACCCCCAAAGAAATAAATTATATTGATTGAACACAGATTGAAAAATTATATTTTTACTTTCATTTTTCTTTTATTCAAGTTTTATTATACAAAATGACTGACATGGTAATGTTTTACATAATTGCACATGTATAACCTACATCAGGTTGCTTACCACCTCAGGGAGAGAGGGAAAGAGGGGCAAAATTTGGAACTCAGAACATTAAAGAAAAATGTTGATTATTTTTTAAAAATAGAAAGGAGGCATGGATGGGGTAAGAGAGGCAAGTGGGAAATCTCATGAATCTAACTTTTTTTTGGGCAGGCAAAGAAAGTTTTAAAACTAATAAATAGAAATATAAAAACATAGAAATATGGTGAATTAAAATTGGGTCTTGAATAACTCAGGAAATAAAAGGAGAGATTTTCAAGAGGGAGAGTAGAATCAGTCAAAGGATAACCTCAAGCAAAAGAAGCTCTGGATCTAGAGGGATAATTATGAAAGAAGAAGAGGGTAGGAAGTAAAGGGGGGGAAAGGGCAACATCAAATGATTTGGTTCTGGACTCCAAAAAGAGACAACAGGAAAAGACCAAGATCAGCTTGATCTAAACAACACAAATAGCAGATTCTTAGTACTAATTTAATTTGCTATTTCTTCTCTTTCTATTTTATGGTAAGAAAAATCAGAACAGGAGCTGCTTTAAAGGCAAACTTTAAATCATAGCAATGAGACTGAATGGGAACTATAAGTAAAATTTTTTATCATTTAATAAATAAATAAACACATGAAAGAAAGAATGAATAAATAAATAAATAACAAATGGCTAAATAAATAAATATATGAAGACATACCATAATAAAATAAATAAGTGAATGAAGTTTTCTTACAAGACAGAAATTAGATTAGACGCATAGTTGAATAGAAAGGGAGCCAAGGTAGCTCCAGAATTGAGTCACAAGATGGAGTCAATGTGGTTCAGCCAATCCCCACCACCATATGCAATTCTAATCCCCTCAATTTCCTCAATTACCTCACTATTAGTTTAAAAGAATGAAGATGTCACTAACCTCCTGACTGAGAGTTAATGAACTTAAAATTTTAAAAGGAACATAATTTTTTGGACATAGTATGGGAATTTGTTCTGCCAGACTATGCAACTAAAGGTTTCATATTCTTGGCTTTTTTTCCTCATTTGCTCTTTGTGGGAGGGGACACAGGGATGAATAGTCTTTTAAAATGTTTGTTAATAAAAAAAATAATAAGCAAAAAGAAAAAATAAACTATCAGGGGATTGACATTAGTCTATCCTTATCTATAACACTTCCCTATTAGATTGTTATCTCCTTGAGAGCATAAGCTGCCTCTTACTTAACATTTTTACACTTCACACAGGGACATTCATATAGCAAGTCCTCACTAAATATTTGTCAAATTGAATCCTCTTTAATATTTAAAGCCATTTTCAGACCCTCTCCAAATCACTTTCCCACTCTTGTTATATATTATTCCTTCTCACACATTATATGGTCCAATCAAAGTAGCCTTCTTACTGTTCCTCACACATGGCATTACATTTTCATACCTTTGCAATGGCTGCCCCCCCTTCCCAATGCCTGAAATGTGTTTCAAATGAACCTCTGACTCTCAGAATGACTCGTTTAGTTCAGTTCTCAACTAGAGATGGGGGTCAGGAAGGGGAAAGATAGCCAAACAGAGGCAAAGACAGATTTAGAAAGATGTAGAAGGGGGGAGAGAGAATAATGGGAAATTTTGTCTTTACAACAGTACTAATTGATCAAAATAGGACAATTATAAAATTGAGGGTTTTTTTAAATTTCACTCAAATGTTGGTGCTTGAGAAAATGTGTTCTTCAAAAATAGTAGGAAGATTAGAGATAGAGGCTCTTGAGGGTAGTTATAAGGGGACTTTAGAAGTTGATGACATGCATTCCTTATTTTCATCTATCAAAATTTATGATTTTGCTCTTTACCATAGGCATATCCTTACCATTCCAGGAGTATTGGTTCTGGTAGAGTTGATATAATATTTGGCTCACAAATTGGAATAAGAGAAGAGAAGAGAAATTGTCTTGAACTAACTGGACAACCACTAGAAAAGAGAGATGAAGAGGCTTAAAGATAATAAAATAGGAGAAGGAAGAAAAGAAAGACAATTAGAGGAGAAGTTAGAGACAGACAAGCAGAAGAGAGAAAGGAGAGATAAAGATGTGAATTGTATTCAGTCGATTTCTGTCACAATCAAGCTAAGTGTTCTAAGCTGTCAGGACTTCTAGTAAATTCTCAGAGTTTATTTTGGAAATTCAGATAACACCCAATTTCTTGGCACAACCATAGTGGATAAAACTCCAATATGAAAAACTAACTCTCTTCATGTAGTGAAAACTAAGATAGAATGGAGTTCTGGGGCAAGGAGGATGGGAAATGAAATCACAGTGCCTAGGTGGTATTATTTTTGGAGACAGTAACAAGGTTTAATAATGAACTTGCATTTTGAGAGAAGAGAACTCAAGGAAGAGAACAACAGAATATAAGGCTTTGTTTCTAGAACATGACAGAAAAAACATCATGAAAATGTAGATGACCTTTGTAAGTAAGGGTGAAAAATGACAATAGCATTGACATTTCCACATTCTGAAATCATTTCAGTGCCCACTGGCAGAAAGTTATAAACACTTGAAAGAGTTAATACTATGATTTCAAAGCCACATCCCTTGGAAAGGACTGATTCCTGTAAGCCCTTGCAAGAAAACTATAAGGTTTTAAAAAAAAAATTTTTTTCTAGGGCATAATTTCACAAACCTACAGTACATGACATCCAAAATTGAACATATTGGAGGCAATCAGCCAAAAATCAAGACTACACCATGCTAAGTATTAAGAGCCAAGAAGAGTGACTGGATGTCATATGCGTAGCTGTGAAAACCCAGCCCATCTTGACAAAAAATAGATTTACTGTATATCATACCATATACTGTAAATGGTGGCATGCAGAGATAGCAAAAAGAAACTCTTGTGGTAAACTCTATTACAAACTATGGAAGGCTTCACTACTTCTGCCTTGAGAATGAACTTTCTATGTCCATGTTAGCTAAATAATATCTTGTATGTCTGCACTGGCCAGTTGCATGGAAGCAAGGGAGTTCATCACTCCCCTCAGCTGCTATCACTTAGAGCAACTCAGTTTGTGTGAAGAGAAATCATTCCGATGATTTATACAATGTTTTTATTTTGACTCATGCCACAATGTCTCTTGCCATAACTCAGGATGAAGAGTACTTGGAATTTCAGGGGGAATCATTGGGGCAAGTTAGTGGTGTTTTTAATGTTAGATAGAAATGCATTTTCAGAGTATAGTACACATCAATGTTCTCCCCTCCCCATAATTACAGTTGTCTCTTACTGAATAGGAGATACAAGGAGTACTTCATAAATGCTCTAACTTCCTGACAAAAACAAAAGACAATGAAGAAATAAGAAATCAACCTGCCCACTTCAGCACCTGTAGTCCATTTCCACTTTATAGAGAACACCATAATGTAAAAATTACTAAGGAAATTATTTGTCTTTCTGCTGTAATTAATACTTAGGCATCATTGAACTTCTGATGCTCCAGTGGAATTACAGAATCATTCATTGTTCTGTGAGCATTATTTCTTATGCCACTAAAAGATGATATTTAGAAACCATTTCCCTTGTAATTTTTTTTTTCCATTTGAGAATTAAGGAACCAGAAAACACTTCAGTTATAACTGCAGCTACTGTAGTGTGATTCCTATCCTATTTTAACAGGAACCCAGATGCAGAAGATTCCAAGTTTCTAAAGTAATCCCTAACTCTTGCTAACAAGGCATTGACAGTCCCAATTTCTCCCATCTTGACTTAAAACCAAAAGGATTTAAGAAGTTCACACTGTTTCTGGCAAAGTGCAATAAATTACACATGAACTGGGGACCTGTTTCTATGACTCTTTAAATGGAATGGGTCGGACTATAGCCATCTCACCCTGGGGAGAGTTTGTGTCAACACATATAAAGGAGTATGTGCAGAATTTTGCATTTTAACATAAACCAAAGGAATATGGTTTCAGGAAAGATTAAGACTTTCCCCATATATTTGTGTTAATTATAAGTAGAGAGTATCCAGGAACTGTTATAACTTTATTGTATAGCAGCCTTCAAGAAAAACAGTATTTATTGTGAAACATGATTGCAGTTTCAATAGCGACTCCCTCTTATTACTTAAAAAACATATATTTAGCCAGATACCATACACACTAAGTTTAGTTCACTTGGCAGGATTTTAACCAGGCCTTTTTTTTTGTACAATCTTTGTATTTAAAATAAATCCCAAATAAGCCATAATTCACTGGCCATGCTGAGCAATGACTATACATAGCCTATGTTTTAACATAAAAATATAAAATTACAGAGATATGATCAATTATTTTCAAAAATGTAATGTACTGAAATGGTGTAGGAGAGAACCACATTGGTCTTCAACTGAAAACAAAAATTTCTGAGAACCAAGGGAAGGGTAAAAAGGGAAAAAAGAAGGGAAAAAAATGATCTAAAAAGAATTGGTTCCTGGGGGGAAATGGTTTCCCACAGTTGCTATATTATAATGAATTCAAAAGAAAGTGGCTAACACAGCATTTCTTAATGACAAGGCAGTGGTGTTCCATACTCTTTCATATTTCAAATTAAAAATGTAAAATAAATGTACTTTATGTTATCATGGGATTCCATTTTCTTATCCTTTAAGAAAAGTAATTCAAGGGGGAAAAGAAGGACAATAGCTTCAGGATCCTCACTCCACATTAATTCTGAAGCTGTCCTCTTTAGTTGTTCAAACAGCATCTGAACTGTAACTCAGATGGTAATGGCCCATAGAAATTGAATGATCTTTATAAGACATGGGTTAGGAATTGGACTAAAAGGTTCAGTTTTCCTTTCTTTCCTAGTCCAACTAGAAAATGTCTTTAACAGATGTTCTTAAAATGTTTACAATTTCCCTAAATTTCACTTTTGACCCTGCTTTGATAATCTACCACCTGTAGCTTAGAACTCTCCTGCCCCCCCAGATAAGTCATTCAGCCAACTAAATTAACCTGTCTTCTTTGTCAAAGTCTAATATCATCATGTATTTATGTATAACAGTGTACCTCTTTTTTGGTTCTCCAGGTTTAGGATTGCAATCCACTAACTCATGAACCAGGAAAAAATGAGGAGAAGAGGGAAGGAATGATTTTTTTTTTAAAAGGATAATCTTTTGTGAGAACTATGTCCATGTTTCACCATTTCCTTCTGAAACCACAGGAAAATATATCCAAAAATATTACATTGGGGTTCATTTGTTGGCTCTACTGAAGCAGCAGCCAAATATTATACGTAGCCTATCATTTAGTGGCTGTTTTTTGTGTGAATGACTGTGGGCTATGCAAAGCAGACATTTTCCAGTTTGCCTGGGGCAAAAGAAACCCTAGAGCTGGAGCTGGGGCCTTAGCCTGCCTTCAAACTCTTTCCTCCCCTCTGGGTCTTTCCCAACTAAGTGAAAACAAGCATATTGGACTGTTAGCTGGGGCCCAATTCACATTCCATCACTTCTTTTGGCTTTTCTAATTCCTCATCAGCACAAAAGTAAAATCTATCAGCTGGAAGGGAGAACATGCTTCAGGGATAAGATTCCAAGGAGTGTCTCATGGTTTTAGTGACTCCTCTGAATTTAGTTTCTTAGGAGTTTTTCTGGTAGTTCTATTTGTAATCATCGAGTTCCTGAATGGACCGTTCCCCAAAAATAGTTTTAATAATTCACTTGCTAATAAAAACACTAGAGAGCTTAGGAATAGGTGGTGCTTTCCTTAAAAAATAAGCAGTATCTACCTAAAACCATCAGCAAGCATTGTATGTAATGGGGATAAGTTAAAGGCCTTCCCAATAAGATCAGGGGTGAAACAGTGATGTCCATTATCACCTCTATTATTTAATATTATACTAGAAACATCAGTTTTAGCAAACAGAGAAGAAAAAGGAATTAAAGGAATTAGAATAGACAAGGAGGAAACAAAACTATCACTCTTTGCTGATGATATGATGGTAAACTTAGAGAATCCTAGAGAATCCACTAAAAATGTACTCGAAACAATTAACAACTTTAGCAAAGTAGCAGAATATAAAATAAATCCACATAAATCATCAGTATTTCTATACATGACCAACAAAGCCCAGCAACAAGTGATAGAAAGAGAAATTGTATTTAAAGTAACAGTAGACAATATAAAATACTTGGGAGTCTACTTGCCAGGACAAACCCAGGAACTCTATGAACACAATTACAAAACACTTTTCACACAAATCAAATCAGATCTAAAAAATTTGAAAGATATCAATTGCTCATGGATAGGCAGAGCTAATATAATAAAAATGGAAATTCTACCTAAATTAATTTACTTATACAGTACCATACCAATCAGACTACCTAAAAATTATTTTATAGAGCTAGAAAAAATAATAACAAAATTCATCTGGAAAAAGAAAAGGCCAAGAATATCAAGGGAAATAATGAAAAAAATGCACAGGAAGGTGGGCTAGCTATACCAAATATGAAGATTTACTATAAAGCGGCAGTCATCAAAACTATTTGCCACTGGCTAAGAAATAGAGTGGAGGATCAATGCAATAGGCTAGGCACAGGAGACACAGTAGTAAATGACTTTATTAAGGTACTGTTTGATAAACCCAAATACTCCAGCTTCTGGGATAAGAACTCAGTATTTGACAAAAACTGCTGGGAAAACTGGAAGATAGTATGGCAGAAATTAGGCATAGATCAACATCTTACACCATATAGTAAAATAAGGTCAAAATGGGTAAATGATTTAGACATAAAAGGTGGTGACATAGGTAAATTAGGAGAGAAAGGAATAGTTTACCTTTCAGATCTTTGGAAAGGAGAACAGTTTATGACCAAACAAGGGATAGAGAATATTATGAAATTCAAAATGGATGATTTTGATTACATTAAATTAAAAAGGTTTTATACAAATAGAAACAATGCATCCAAAATCAGAAGGGAGGCAGAAAGCTGGGAAACAATTTTTATAGCCAGTACTTCTGATAAAGGCCTCATTTACAAAATATATTGGGAACTAAATCAAATTTATAAGAATCCAAGTCATTCCCCAATTGAGAAATGGTCAAAGGATATGAACAGGCAGTTTTCTGATGAAGAAATCAAAGCTATCTATTGCCATTTGAAAAAAATGCTCTAAATCACTATTGATTAAAGAAATGCAAATTAAAACAACTCAGAGGTACCACCTGACACCTATCAGGTTGGCTAATATGACAATAAAGGAAAATAATAAATGTTGGAGAATCTGTGGAAAATTTGGAACACTAATGCATTGTTGGTGGAGCTGTGAACTGATCCAACCATTCTGGAGAGCAATTTGGAATTATGCCCAAAGGGCTATAAAGCTGTGCCCTTTGACCCAGCAATACCACTATTGGGTCTTTTCCCAAAGAGATCATACAAAAGGGAAAAGGACCCACATGTACAAAAATATTTATAGCTGCTCTCTTTATGGTGGCAAGGAATTGGAAAGTGAGGGGCTGCCCATCAATTAGGGAATATTTAAACAAGTTGTGGTATATGAATATAATGGAACTCTATTGTGCTGTAAGAAATGATAAGCAGGCAGGTTTCAGAGAAACCTGCAAAGACTTGCATGAACTGATGATGAGTGAGATGAATAGAACCAGGAGAACATTGTACGCAGCATCATCAACATTTTGTGTTGATCATCTGTGATAGAGTTGATTCTTCTCAGCAGTGCAATGGTACAAGATAGTTCCAAAGAACTCATGATGGAAAATTCTCTCCAAATCCAGCAAAAAAAAAAAAAAAAGAACTGTGGAATATGGATACAGATTCAACCATACTATTTCTTTCACTTTTGGTGCTGCTGTTTTTCTTTTTTGAGGTTTTTCCTTTTTTCTCTGATTCTTCTCTTATAACATGTCTAATATAGAATTATGTTTAATGTTATTGTACATATATAACCTATATCAGAATATTTGCTGTCTGGGGAGGGGCGGAGGGAGGGAAAAATTTGAAACTAGAAATCTTATAAAAACAAATTTTGAAAAGTATCTATACATGTAACTGGAAAATAATAAAATAATTTTATAATGAAAAAAATTCACTTGCCAAACCTTTTCCCTCATCACACAGATTATAAAGTTCTTTGATCTTCTTGTGTCATAGATTTCTTTGGTAGTGTGGAGAAACCTATGGATCCTTTTCAGAATAATGTTTTTAAACATATAAAATAAAATGCATGAAAGTACAAAATAAAATAATTATATTGAAATATAGTTACCAACATTAAAAAAAAAAGTTCCTAGATCTCAGGTGGAGAATGCCTGCACAGGAATCAGGAATGCTCACCCAGCCAGTGATTGCTTGTAAACTGATACTACTGGCTAAAGCATTTGTCAGCATCATCTTCAAGTTACAAAGTAAAGACTGATTTAAAGAATTTGATCAAGTTATTTGTCTAAATTTGTCCACTCATTCAGAAGAATAAGTTATTCAGATTTAAAGTTGGAAAGATGCTTAGATACTCATCTATGCAAAAGGTCATATGAACACAGACTTAAAAATGGAAACTTAAAGTTAACAATAGCAACAGCAATACAATTACTATCCCCTTGAAGTCCAACACATATTTTATGCCAAGGCAAGGCAGAAGAAGAAAACAGAGTAGGGGGATATCAACCGGAGTGATATAGAATGGGAACTATAAAATGGATACCTCATGTGGCCTGAGTCTGTGCAGGGTTGGTAGAAATCTTGAAATGCTAACAAATTTGGATCTAATGATACCACTCCATCAGTTAACATCCTGATCATTGTGATATAAAGAATAAGCTTGTAGTCTAGCTGACCTCAGAAATCTCACAATAACCCATTTGACATAGAACACAATAAAGTATTTGGTATTCCTTTGTGTCCTGGTACAACATAAAACAAACAAACAAGATAGACTGTAATATATCACAAATGCCAGTTTGCCATCCCCTAGCATTTTTTCCACCAAGATGTCACTGATAATTAAAATGGGTGAGCCATGAATGAAAATAAAGTAGATTTGAAAATATGAGTATATTCATCATACATACTATGTTATAACAAAATTGGAAACAGACCTTACCCCTTATAAACAAGGACTTCATACTTCTTATTGTCAATAATACCCTCAGCTCCTAATCATACAAAGAGGTATTGAAGGTTGATTTCAATTGTAAAACCCAAATTTATCCATAGACCCAGATTAAATGAAATATGACCTGAAAATGATAATATGTGAAATTGCAATGAGGGAAAAGTTGGAGAAGCTGAGTCCATGGAAAATCATCACTTTCAATGGTAACTTCAGAAATTCTTGTTAATAATGAAACAGATGACAAGAATAATATCCCCATTTTGATTACTTTTAGAGAGAAGATATACACTGTTTGACTAGAATTTCATAGTCTTTTTCAAGTTTGACAACACAAATCCTAATAGTAGACCAACTATAAGAAAACATAGTACTTGAAGCCATCTTGAATAAAAACATTCACTCTAAATATTTGAAAGAAAGTGAAAAAAAAGGGGCAGCTAGGTAGCGCAGTGGATAGAGCACTGGCCCTGGATTCACTAGGACCTGAGTTCAAATATGACCTCAGACACTTGATACTTACTAGCTGTGTGACCCTGGGCAAGTCACTTAACCCCAATTGCCTAAAAAAAAAAAAAAGAAAGAAAAAGAAAGTGAAAAAAACAAAGTTCAGAACCACAGGTAAAGATAACAAAGAATATCCCTAAAGTCAGAAGCCAAAACTACCTTGGTAGAGGTGACTTAAGAAAGCTATTGAATACTTTTAGAAAAACACTTGAACATTGTAGTAACATCTACTTCACGGATTCCTAACCTAGGGTACATGCACACCCAAGAAGTTCATAGATTTCAGTGAGGTTATGATATCGGAACTTTTAATGTTTTTATAAATATTTCAAAATAATTTGTTTCTTTTTTGAGCCTATGTATTTTATCTCATTGATTTAAAAACATCCTGGAAAGGGATCCAAAGGCTTCTATCAAAAGGGTCCATTTCACAGAAAAAAAGTTAAGAACTGGGGCAGCTAGGTGGTGCAATGGATAAAGCACCGGCCCCGGATTCAGGAGGACCTGAGTTCAAATCTGGCTTCAGACACTTGACACATACTAGCTGTGTGACCCTGGGCAAATCACTTAACCCCCACTGCCTCGCAAAAAAAAAAAAAAAAAAAAGTTAAGAACCCCTGATCTAGCTAGTATGCACAGGAGTAAACATGAATAACACATTGCATGATAAAAGGTGACACAAGAGGGGTAGCTAAGTGGCACAGTGGATAGAGCACCAGCCCTCAAGTCAGGAAGACCTGAGTTCAAATCCGGCCTCAGACACTTAACACTTACTAGCTGTGTGACCCTGAGCAAGTCACTTAACCCCAATTGCCTCACTAAAAAAAAAAAAAAAGAGTAAAAGGTGACACAAGAAAGAAATAGGCGGGATATAAGTTAGACAGAAAATCTAAAGTATCGTAATTAGCAACAGACAGCAAAAAGCAAAAGGTTAAAGCAAAATGAGTCAAGGGAGCACCAAAAAACAAAACAAAAAAACAAAAACAAAAACAAATTTGACATCCAGTAAAAACTTTTACACAGAGTTTTGAGAAGCAAATAAAGAAGAGGACAAGGAACCTCTGAAGAAGGAGTATGTGTCTATTGGGTTGCATTATGTGCAACACAACAAAAACACAACTTAGGTCCAATGCAAAATAAGCCACTTACACAGTGATAATATAATGATTGATAGAATAGTTACTTCAAAGGATGTGACTGAGATTCTAACTCTTTTTGCAAAACTAGAAAGCAGTAGGGCCAGATAACATCCATAGCAACTGAGTCAAATGTTTCACTGTGGTATTTGAACTACTAGGAAAGCACTTTACCCAAATTCTCTTCAATGCATTCCTGATGGCACTTTTCCTAAGAGAAGACATCACCACAATATGAGAATAGTAGTGACCACTCCACAGATAGTCTAATTATATGTTCATCTATTATATACAATGCATTCCCAACTCATATAACTAAAAGTAATACAAACACTTAAAAAGAATATATTATGTGAGGAATAAAAAGACTGAACAAGGTGACCCAAAATGCAAAATATATTAGTTTGCCTTTAGTATTACACAGCTTTTGACCCAGTTCTGTGATTATGGCATGTTCACATTATATAAACATACAAAATAGACCTAAGCAAACTGGGAACAGTAAACTCTTTGAAGACCACATGGAAGACTATTCAAAATATATCACCAAAAGCATTATGTTAAGAATCATTTATATAAAATATGCCATCATTCAGGATTATATTAAGTTTCTGCCTACCTTAAAATCATTATGATTTCTCTTAACTACTATGGAACCAAGTATAATTTCCAATTTAAAGGAAGTAAAACCTAAACATCTTATTTATCATTTGATATATATGGGTAACATTAAGTTATATGGGTCCACCAAAAAAAGTTACAAAGCTCATGGACTCCTTTCCCCAATCATAAACAATGTCATTTTCACTCAAGAAGTATAAAACTATTAGTGTGCACCAAAAAAAAGATAGAGGCTGAAGACCTTGATCTTGAATCTGTAGATCTCATTGAACCAATAGATGAAGGTAATGATACCTACAAATACTTTGGTCTCCTTGAGGTAAGGAAAAATGAATAAGAAAAGTTAAAAAGGCAGGGCAACTAGGTGGCACAGCGGATAAAGCACTTGCCCTGGATTCAGGAGGACCTAAGTTCAAATCCAGGCCTCTGACACTTGACACTTACTAGCTGTGTGACCCTGGGCAAGTCACTTAATCCTCATTGCCCCCCCCCCCCAATAAAAAAAGTAAAAAAGAAATCTTTACCTAAACAATACTTATTTTCTGGAATCCTAAAATCAAAACTGAATAAAAAGATTTTTGAAACAATTAAAAGCTTTGCCATCCTAATCTTAATATACATTTTTTTTGGACCATAACTCATTTGTAAATATCCTTTAAAAATCCATACAATATTAATGAAACACAAGGCCTATCACCCTAAGACAATAATATACCTTCTTTCCAAAAAGATAGATGATTTATATACTTCGAACATGTAATAAAAATGTCAAAATATACAGAAATAGTTTTGGACAAGCAAAGAACAAAAATAAGGACTGTTAATAGGCTCATACATGGTGTTAGATATATTGAATGTAATCAAAGTTAGTTTAGCTCTAGATGGAACCTATGAAACAACTAATATCCAAAAATGGAATCAACAGTACCACCTTTAGGAGACATACACATGAATTCAGACAACAATACGTTGACAAAGAAACCTCAGACAAAGGCCTGCCATGTGGATATGTTTGTGGAAAGAGAAGCATTTATCATGGCAATTTTAGACCAGATCATTGCCACCAGAAATGCTATAAGGGTTATCCTCAAGAAGTCCAGACTTGGTGATTAATGTTTATTATGCAAAAATGGTAGAAACTACAAAACATTAGTGCAGACTATTCAAATCAAAAAGTAGTACCTACCAAATACCTAGCAAGATATAACCTATTATTTAAATTGTACATTATAAACTTGTTCAATTTCACGAATTCATTTTACTAGAACTACTGATCTTAAAATTTTACTGGAGAATTCAAACAATAAACTGTATTGGAATCAGTCTACAATAATATTCCAAATGTTTTCTTCCTAATCTCCTGGATGGACACAATATACAACCATACAAACTCAAGAACAAATATTTTAATGCTATTGCCATACTAAATACTCACAATCTCTAAACTAGAGGGAATATTTAAAAAATATAAAGAGACCTGGCAGTTCAAATCAAAACAACTTTGTAGAGATTTAGGAAGGATCTAATAAGGGAGATTTAAGACATTTTTTGATGAAGGAAGCCTTATCTATGAAGGTCAATATATTCTAATGCTTGAATCCTTCAGTAGAATCTCATCTATCTCAATTTCCCTCTAATGGTACAAATCTTACTTTACTCCACCCATGCCTTCTCATTTTATGTGGAGATTGCCCATGTTCTCTCATAAGTGATCTGTTGGAAGTCATCCCTTCCTTTGAGTTTTTTCATGTTATTTGGATACCAGGACAGGTTTGGGGCCTATTAGTCCTTGTTCTCACAATAGGACTGTTCCACCTCATTTTCTAACTGTATATCTGATAGATGAAATGAAGACAGCTAAGTGGTACAGTGATTAGAGCACTGAAACTAGAGTCAAAAAGAAAAATTCAAATTTAGCCTCGGACACTATGAGCTGTGTGACCTTGTGCAAGTCACTTAGCCTCTATGTGCCACAGTTTCTGCATCTGTAAAATGGGGAAATAATAGCATTCACCTCCCAGGGTTGTTGTAAGAATAAAATAATATTTATAAGGTGCTTTTCAAACCTTAAAATTCTATATAAATGCCAGCAATATATTATTATTAATCATAATCATAATACTTTGTACCACTTCTTGCATATGAGCAAGGCATATTTAAATATGTAGATATTAACAACTTAATTTAATGGACCTCTAGAGACATAGAATCTTAAACTTGGAAACTTCATAGTTTGGATGTCTTCTAGTATGTCTCAGTTGAAGTCTTTATCCAAGTTACAATAACACTAATAAGGATTGAATCAAGATCTACTTGAATACTTCTAGTCATGAAGAGCTCTCCACTTGAATAGGTAGCCCATTCCATTTTTGATTCATGATACCTATATTCAATTACTTCAAATGACCCTGCATATGATATGGTTTTGAGTCCCTCACCAATTCGATCAACCACCATATACATTCCAAACTTATATGCTACTTTCCACCTAAAAATAGTACTCTGAAATGAGCACAATACTTGGTCGGTGTTGCCCAGGGCAAAGGTTTGCAGATCACTCTGCTGACTTTTTTCCAAACAAGTCATGGCAATGTCTATGTGGGACTGCAAGTGACCAATAGATCTGGGAGATCTAATTGAATTGTGTGGCAACCTGCTACATTTACATAGAGTTTCAGTATGATTCAGAACTTCCACCATGCCACATAAGGCATAGATCTCAATTTCAAATGACAAATAGACCTGAAGTTGTGGCTTGTGTCATTTGTGGACAATTGCAAGTTTATATTTATGTCACACATGGCAGAACAGGCTGTCTGGACTGAACCAGAACTTTTCCCTTCAATGAAATCCATAACCTATAAACAGTTCATGAAAATTATGAAAGAAGAATAGGGAAAAAACTGTATAGTATGAAGGAATCTAGCTGTGATTTTCCAAAGCTTTGAGAGAGAAGCAAAGAACAAAAGTTTGGGGGACGTCTGAAACTAAATAAACACACATATCCAATTATTAGATCCAAATTCCTTTCATAAAGAATTCCAGAAAAGGGATTTTTATAATGACTTGTCAGTGGGAAATATAAAAAAGTTGAATTTGGGGGCACAGTTATGAAAATTATTCCCTTATTATGGGATTTTTAGTACCACAATCTGTTAGTAAATTAAGTAACCTAGTGTTTGGCTTAGACTCAAAGGATCTGGATTGGAATCCTGTTTCTTCCACTTATGTGACATCACCATGTTAACCTATCAGTTCAGTCTCTTCATTTGTAGAACCAGTTTGATAGCTATTGACTCTGAGGTCCCTCCCAGTTTTAAATTTGTGATCTTATGATCCTATGACTTAGCATAGAATTTAAAAACGTTTAGGAACTAGTATAGTGGCATAATCTTTGAAAGAGTAGCAGAGTAGTGACACTCTCATTCACTGTGTGACCTTGGGCTCTTATGCATTAGGGCTTTTATGTTAAAAATGGAGTAACAGTGTACACTTTAAATAATTCCTAAGGATAGATCAGGGCTTCTTAAATTTTTCCCACTCATGAGTCCTTTTTGCTTGAGATATTTTTATGCAACCCCAGGTATATAGATATTTAAAATGGGTATACATAGCCTTTTACTGTTACTAAATTTTTATGACCCCAACATTCATTTATGTTACCCCATCTGGGGTCATGACCCACAGTTTAAGAAGTTAGGGGATTTATGAGAATAAATTAAGTGATATATAATATGTATATGCATTTTGAATTTTAAAGAAATATGACATAAATAAAAGATATACATGAACACACTGTTACTATAAATATGGACTATAAAGAAATAATTACCAAATTGGGGGCTGGTGCTAGGAAAATTTTCAGTATATATAATCAAATATTAGGAGAGTAGACTTGAAGAAGTAAGAAATTCATTCAAAATTTTGCCCTGATGGTTCGAGTGATGCTCCTGATTACAAAATGTTTTGGTTTTATTTATTTATTTATTTATTTTGCTGATGGATATTTCCTACTGTGTTTGTCAAATGGTAGGTTCATGGCTTAGTCAGGGACAAAGTTATTAAGGACATAAAACGCCATCTGGATGATGCTAATAAACATAAAACATAACCTTCAGATACACTGATGCAGTGACCAGACTGCCAGGCCAGATTACCCTTTGTTTCTGTGAAAATCCCATCCATATTCCAACCCTTTGACTATACATACTAGCTTTGAGTCTTTTCCTCCATGAAACCTTTTAAATACAATTATTTCATAAGGTTAGGAAATGGAGACAATTGACAGATCTTCCATAATATAAATTTGACCTTTTCTAGGTTATCTTTGTATTTCTAACCAATTTTGTACTTTCAGAAAGAAGATTCTAGTTTCATCTTTAGATATTTCCTAAAGAAATAAAACTTACTAGAGCAGTAACCACATATAAAACTACAGGAAGGAATGAATCTCCATGCCACAAATGGTGTTTTTCATGGCTTTTCAGGGGAAAAAAAAATCTGATCCAAAGATATCCAATTGATGTGATTTTAGGATCACATGGGAACAATGGAAGTTTGAACCTAAGGCAAAAGTGAAATTTTCAGTATGAGTATTTTTACCTTTGAAATCTACAAACAGCACAAACCAGGGCCTGATTTACTGTTTTGTTGATTGTCTAAACTTAAGAAGGTGATGGAAAAAATTTTAATAATAGAGATAGAGCTTAAAACTGTGTCCTTGGGGAAAGGTAGGTGGTGGATAAAGCACCAGTCCTGGATTCAGGAGGACCTGAGTTCAAATGTAACCTCAGATACTTGACACTTACTATATGTGTGACCCTGGGCAAGTCACTTAACCCTCATTGCCCTGCAAACAAAACAAAACAAAAACAACAACAACAACAAAAAAAAAAGGTCCTAATTTTTCAGAGAGTCTATTATTAAACATTTCCTATCCCTCTCCTGACTTCAGTTACCTTCCAAAGAAACTGCAAAATCTTCTTTAGATTTTGTTGCTTTTAAAAAGTCAAATACCGAAGGGTGGAGCCAAGATGGCAGAGAGGAAGCAGCAAACTGTCTGAGCTCTCCTTCTGTTCCCTCAAAAAGAACATTAAATCAAGCCTCTGGACGAATTCTGAAACTACAGAACCTGCAAAGGGACAGAGAGACACAGTCCTCCAACCAGAGATAATTTAGAAGACTTCAGGAAAAGGTCGGTCTGACTCGGGCAAAAGGGAGGCCCAGCGCAAGGCAGCAACCCAACGCCAAGGGGGTCAGGGCAAGTCAGCAGGAGCTGCGGGCCACAGCCGAACAACTGAGGCTCCTGGAACCTGGTTCAAAAATCTGGTGGCCAAGAAGGACAGTGGAAAAACCTACCTGTACCGGCTGGGAGGGCAACGAACGGGTCAGGTGGGAACGGATGCCAGGAGCAGGCGCCTGCCTGGCAAGCGCACCCAGACAGGAAGTGCAGGGTGGGGGATCTCCACACACCATAAAGGCCTCAGAGTAAAAAGCCGGTCACACAGCACCTATACCCCTGCACAAGAAGCCCAAAACAGGGACTCTGGTGCCCCGAGAGCAGACCTCAACTTAAAAAATAAATAAATAAGCTGCAATAATGAGTAAGAAGCAAAAAAGAGCCCTCTTCATTGAGAGCTTCTGTATCAATAGGGAAGAAGCCAACGCAAACTCAGATGAGGACAATACCCTCAAATTGCCTACATGTGAAGCCTCACGAGGGAAGGTGAATTGGTCTCAGGAACAAAAAGCCTTCCTGGAAGAGCTCAAAAAGGATTTTAAAAATCAATTGAGAGAGGTAGAAGAAAAAATGGGGAGAGAAATGAAAGCAAAACAAGAAAACTATGAAAAAAGAATCAGCAGCTTGGAAAAGGAAGCACAAAGATTGACTGGCCAAATGGAAAAAAAAGTGCATAATTTCACTGAAGAAAACAGTGCCTTAAAAAATTCAGTTGGCCAAATGGAAAAAAAGGTGCATAATCTCATTGAAGAAAACAATGCCTTAAAAAATTCACTTGGCCAAATGGAAAAAAAGGTGCATAATCTCATTGAAGAAAACAATGTTTTAAAAATTAAAATTGGACAGTTGGAAGATAAGGAATCCATGAGACACCAGGAATCAGTCAAGCAGGATCAAAAGAATGAAAAAATAGAAGAAAATGTGAAATACCTCATTGGAAAGACAACTGATCTGGAAAACAGATCGAGGAGAGACAATTTGAGAATCATTGGACTGCCTGAAAGCCATGACCAGAAAAAGAATCTAGACACCATATTCCAGGAAATTATTAAGGAGAACTGCCCTGATATCATGGAATCAGAGGATAAAATCATCATTGAAAGAATCCACTGATCACCTCCTGAAAGAGACCCCAAAAGGAAAACTCCAAGGAACATTGTAGCCAAATTCCAGAATTATCAGGTGAAGGAGAAAATACTCCAAGCAGCCAGAAAGAAGCAATTTAAATATCATGGAGCCACAGTCAGGATTGCTCAGGACCTGGCAGCTTCAACATTAAAGGACCGCAAGGCTTGGAATATGATATTCCGGAAGGCAAAGGAGCTTGGATTGCAGCCAAGAATCTATTACCCAACAAAAATGTGCATTTTCTTTCAGGGGAAAACATGGACATTTAATGACATTGGGGATTTTCAATCTTTCCTGGTGAAAAGACCAGAACTGAATAGAAAATATGATCTCAACATAAAAGACTCAAGAGAAGTTTAAAAAGGTAAACAGAGGGGGAGAAAAAAAAAAAGGTTACCCTATTAGGTTAAACTGTTTATATCCCTACATGGGAAGATAATACTCATAACTCTTAAGAATTGTAAATGTATTTGGGCATAGAGAAGGACTATACACAGAGGGTATAAATATAAATTGTCTTTGATGTGATGATAAAAAAAATTTTAAGGGGTTAAAAAGGGAGTCTATGGGGAGGAGAGGAAAGGGGAGGGGGAAGGGGATGAATTATATCATATAAAGAGGTGAAAAAAAAACCTATTACAATAGAGGGAAAGAAAGGAGGGGTGAACATTGTTTCAGCCCTATTCTCATTAGATTTGATTCAAAGAGGGAATAACATATATGTTCATTGGGATAAAGAAACTTAACCCTTTCTTTAGGGAATCAAAAGGGGAAGGGAAAGGGGGGGGACTGATAGAAGGGAGGACAAAAGCAAGGGAGAAAAGGGTAAAGAAAAGAGAGGGGGGTGATAAAAAGGGATGGCAGATTGGGGGAGGCAGGGGTAAGAAGTAAAATGTCGGTGAGGAGGAATAGGGTGAAAGAAGGGAGGGGAAGTACAAAGGAGGTAAATAGAATGGAGGGGAATAGACAGTCAGTAATAATAACTGTGAATGTGAATGGGATGAACTCTGCTATAAAACGGAAGCAAATTGCAGAGTGCATTAAAAACCAGAATCCAACAATATGTTGTTTACAAGAAACACATTTGAAGCAGAGAGATACACACAGAGTAAAGGTAAAAGGCTGGAGTAGAATATATTATGCTTCAGCTAAAGTAAAAAAAGCAGGGGTAGCAATCCTTATCTCAGACAAAGTACAGGCAAAAATAGATCTCATTAAAAGAGATAAGGAAGGAAATTACATCTTGCTTAAAGGTACTATAGATAATGAAATAATATCAATATTGAATATGTATGCGCCAAGTGGTATAGCATCCAAGTTCTTAAAGGAGAAGTTAAATGAGTTACAAGAGGAATTAGACAGTAATACTATACTAGTGGGGGATCTGAATCTCCCCCTCTCAGAATTAGATAAATCTAGCCAAAAACTAAATAAGAAAGAAGTGAAAGAGGTGAATAGATTACTAGAAAAGTTAGACATGATAGATGTCTGGAGAAAATTGAATGGGGATAGAAAGGAATATACCTTTTTCTCAGCAGTACATGGCACATTTTCAAAAATAGACCATGTATTAGGGTACAAAAACATCCTAGTTAAATGTAGAAGGGCAGAAATAGTAAATGCATCCTTTTCAGATCATGATGCAATAAAAATTACATGTAAGAAAGAGCCAGGGAAAAGTACAATGAAAATCAATTGGAAACTAAATAATTTCATTCTAAAGAATGAATGGGCCAAACCAGAAATCGTAGAAACAATCAATAACTATATCCAAGAAAATGACAATAATGAGACAACATACCAAAATCTATGGGATGCAGCCAAAGCAGTGCTTAGGGGAAAATTTATAGCTCTAAATGCTTACATGAATAAAAAAGAGAAAGAGGAGATTAATGAATTGGGCATGCAACTTAAAAAGCTAGAAAAAGAACAAATTAGAAATCGCCAATTAGATACTAAATTAGAGATCCTGAAAATCAAAGGAGAAATTAATAAGATTGAAAGCAAAAAAAAACTATAGAATTAATCAATAAAACTAAAAGCTGGTTTTATTAAAAAACCAATAAAATAGATAAAATATTGGTTAATTTGATTAAAAAAAAGAAAGAAGAAAACCAAATTACCAGTATCAAAAACGAAAAAGGGGATGTTACCACCAATGAAGTGGAAATTAAATCAATAATTAGGAATTATTTTGCCCAACTGTATGCCAATAAATTTGACAATCTAAATGAAATGGATGAATATTTACAAAAATACAAACTGCCCAGGTTAACTGAAGAAGAAATAAAATCCTTAAATAAGCCCATATTACAAAAAGAAATTGAACAAGCCATTAATGAATTCCCTAAGAAAAAATCCCCAGGGCCAGATGGGTTTACGGGTGAATTTTACCAAACATTTAAAGAACAATTCCAATATTATACAAATTATATGGAAAAATAGGTGAAGAAGGAGTTCTACCAAATTCATTTTATGACACAAATATGGTGGTGATACCAAAACCAGGCAAAGCAAAAACAGAGAAAGAAAATTATAGACCAATTTCCCTAATGAATATTGATGCTAAAATCTTAAATAAGATATTAGCAAGGAGATTACAGCAAGTGATCACGAGGATAATACACTATGACCAGGTGGGATTTATACCAAGAATGCAGGGCTGGTTCAACATTAGGAAAACTATTAACATAATCAACCACATCAATCAGAAAACCAACCAAAATCATATGATTATCTCAATAGATGCAGAGAAAGCTTTTGACAAAATACAACACCCATTCCTAATAAAAACACTGGAGAGTTTAGGAATAGGGGGAGCTTTCCTTAAAATAATAAACAGTATCTACCTAAAGCCATCAGCAAGTAATATATGCAATGGAGATAAATTAGAGGCCTTCCCAATAAGATCAGGGGTGAAACAGAGTTGTCCATTATCACCCCTATTATTTAACATTGTCCTAGAAATGTTAGCTTTAGCAATCAGAGAAGAGAAAGGAATTAAAGGAATTAGAATAGGCAAGGAGGAAACAAAACTATCACTCTTTGCAGATGATACGATGGTATACTTAAGGAATCCTCGAGAATCAAGTCAAAAATTACTTGAAACAATTAACAACTTTAGCAAAGTAGCAGGATATAAAATAAATCCACATAAATCATCAGCATTTCTATACATGACCAACAAAGTCCAGCAGCAAGAGATAGAAAGAGAAATTCCATTTAAAGTAACGGTAGATAATATTAAATACTT
Organism: Dromiciops gliroides; assembly: GCF_019393635.1. Classification (NCBI taxonomy): domain Eukaryota; kingdom Metazoa; phylum Chordata; class Mammalia; order Microbiotheria; family Microbiotheriidae; genus Dromiciops; species Dromiciops gliroides. The sequence goes on from NC_057863.1 coordinate 407,475,731, forward strand.
GGGAGTCCACTTGCCAAGACAAACCCAGGAACTCTATGAACACAACTACCAAACATTCTTCACACAAATCAAATCAGATCTAAATAATTGGAAAGATATCAATTGCTCATGGATAGGCAGAGCTAATATAGTAAAAATGACAATACTGCCTAAATTAATTTACTTATTCAGTGTCATACCAATCAGACTACCTAAAAATTATTTTATAGAGCTAGAAAGAATAATAACAAAATTCATCTGGAAAAACAAAAAATCAAGAATATCCAGGGAAATAATGAAAAAAAATTCACAGGAAGGTGGGTTAGCAGTACCAAACCTGGAGCTCTACTATAAAGCAGCAGTCATCAAAACTATCTGGTACTGGCTAAAAAATAGAGTGGTAGATAAGTGGAATAGGCTAGGCTCAGGAAATGCAGTAGTAAATGACACTAGTAATGTAGTGTTTGATAAACCCAAAGACTCCAGCTTCTGGGATAGGAACTCAGTATTTGACAAAAACTGCTGGGAAAACTGGAAGATAGTATGGCAGAAATTAGGCATAGACCAACATCTTACACCTTATACTAAAATAAGATCAAAATGGGTAAATGATTTAGACATAAGAGGTGATACCATAGGTAAATTAGGAGAGAAAGGATTAGTCTACCTATCAGATCTTTGGAAAGGAAAACAGTTTTTGACCAAACAAGAGATAGAGTATATTATAAAATGCAAAGTGGATGATTTTGATTACATTAAATTAAAAAATTTTTGTACAAACAAAATTAGAAGGGAGGCAGAAAGCTGGGAAACAATTTTTGAGGCCAGTACTTCTGATAAAGGCCTCATCTCTAAAATATATAGGGAACTAAATCAAATTTATAAGAACCTAAGTCATTCCCCAATTGAGAAATGGTCAAAGGATATGAACAGGCAGTTTTCTGATGAAGAAACCAAAGCTATCTATTCCCATATGAAAAAATGCTCTAAATCTCTAATGATTAGAGAGATGCAAATAAAAACAACTCTGAGGTACCACCTGACACCTATCAGATTGGCTAAAATGACAAAAAAGGAAAATAATAAATGTTGGAGAACCTGTGGGAAAATTGGAACACTAATCCATTGTTGGTGGAGCTGTGAACTGATCCAACCATTCTGGAGAACAATTTGGAATTATGCCCAAAGGGCGATAAAGCTGTGCATACCCTTTGATCCAGCAATACCACTTTTGGGTCTTTTTCCCAAAGAGATCATGAAAGGGGAAAAGGGAACCACATGTACAAAAATATTTATAGCTTCTCTTTACCTGGTGGCAAAGAATTGGAAGTTGAGGGGGTGCCCATCAATTGGGGAATGGCTGGACAAGTTGTGGTATATGAATACAATGGAATACTATTGTGCTATAAGAAACGATGAGTAGGAGGAGTTCAGAGAAACCTGGAGGGTCTTGCGTGGGCTGATGATGAGTGAGATGAGCAGAACTAAAAGAACATTGTACACAGTAACATCAACATTGAGTGTTGATCTACTGTGATGGACTATATTCTTCTCACCAATGCAATGGCACAGAAGAGTTCCAGGGAACTCGTGATGGAAGGGGATCTCCAAATCTAGGAAAAAAAAAAAAAAACTGCGGAGTATAGATGCTAAATGAACCATACTATTTCTTTTGTTTTTGATGCTGTTGTTTTTTTTTCTATTTTGAGGTTTTCCATCATTGCTCTGATTTTTTTTCTCTTATAACATGACTAATGCAGAAATAGGATTAATGTTATTATGTGTGTGTATGTATATATAAAACCTATATCAGATTACCTGCTGTCTAGGGGAGGGGGGAGGGAGCGGAGGGAGGGAGAAAAATCTGAAATTGTAAAGCTTGTATAAACAAAGGTTGAGAACTATCTTTACATGTAATGGAAAAAAATAAAATACTTTATTAATTAAAAAAAAGTCAAATACCAGGAAAAATTAGTTTGATACATTTGATACAAATATTTTAGTTTCCTTGTTTCCTTTTATATAATTAGCTAGGCAATATGATATAGCAAAAAGAGCACTGGATTTAGACTCAGGGATTTCAGTTCAACTCTACACTCAACCCGTTGATACTTGCACCAGGCAAATGTGAGGAGTGAATATTAAACCAAAATTTTGTTTTTACTGTTTTCTTTGCTTTCTTTTCTCCTTTAGTCAGGAAGGGATGGGATCTTTCTATAATTTAGAAAAGTCATTGTTTGTCTTAATTGGGGTGGGGAAATAGTAGAGATAAGTTTTCCTTTTTCCTTCTTCACACTTTTTATTCTTCCTCCCTCAGTTCCTGAGGTCTCCATTGGTATCACAGACCATTCTGGTGTACCCCTCTTTGACACTATGACAAATTAAATGACTACTATTTTTCAAGAATGGCATTTTAAATTTAATTAATGTCAAATATATTGGAAATATTTAAAAACAATTCAAAAATGAAATATTGGACTTTCATTGTAGAAGTTTTGAATAATAACTTATTTATTTAGTCAGCATAGGTTTAAAACTTACATAAAGCACTACATACATTATTTCATTTCAGCTTCAATGTGACCCCCTTGCGCTAAGTATAAAAGCCATTTTTTCCCCTTTACAGAGGAGGAAACTAAGGCTTAGAAACGTTCTGTGACTTACCTGAGATAATATAGATCTTATAACTAACCTCAGAAGCAGTATTTTGAACCCAGGTATTCCTAAGTCCTCCCTGTAACCATGCTGAAAGATTGAAAGATAAGTAAAAAGGACTATTTTTCCCTTCTCATCTAAAAAGATAACAAACTTGCCTCTATCAGTTCGTCAAATTTTCCTCCTACTGATGCTCAACAGTGATGTGAAAATTTTCTAGAAGTATGTCTACTGAGCATAGAATGTAGGACACTCCTGTAGGATTCCTTCAGACAGACTTCAAACGTTTCTCAGCACATGCTAATTGATGATATCCCCAATTTGGGCTGCCATCCCATACATATGATGTCATTTCACTTATATCATTTTTCAAACATGAACATGCTGCTCAGCAGTTGAATGGTTAAATTGATTGAGCAGCTAACAAGTAGTATTATTTTTAAAAGAAAAATCATAAAACACTATGAGCCATGCTATGCAAATTGCCCAGAAAGCAGTGGCAGTAAAGTCTGAATACTCAGCAACATCAATACATACCCACAGGCCTCTGCAATTAGTCTTCCATGGTGAAATGGCAGCAACAGACACATGTTTCAATCTTTGCTTCTGCAAAATCTCCACATTTGAAAATCTCCTCCCTTTCTGAGTAAGAGGCATTTCATTAGTCCAGAATGACAACTACAGAGTAATAGTTTTAAAGCAAGCAAGCAAACAAACTAACCCCTGAAAATTATAGGATGGGGAGGGGGGAGATGTTCTCCAAAATGATGATTAAATTAATTATGAGGCCTTTTAAAATTTTTCAAAGCTTACATAATGTTAATATTTTTGGTAGACATTATTTTTTCTTCCAAGAAATGGATAGCATTATAGAGGATGATATTAATGTTGGATATTATTTGTTCATAAGTTTTTTCCTTAATTTCTTCATACTAATAATCTTATTTTTGATGACTGCTAAAAGCTGATAGTACATATTTCTCAGGCATAAAGGGACATTTTATACTACTAAATATATAGAATACTAGAGATATAATCTCTGTTTTTTTCTTGCATACAATAACCTCAACAGTTTAATAATAATTCTTGACACTTTGAAGAATGATCATACTATATGACATCCATCCATCCATCCATACATCCATCCATCCATCCATCCATCCATCCATTCATTCATTCATTCTTTTCCTGGCAATTAATCATATTCTCCTTGTGATCCAGAAGAAGATTGATCTTTCAAATTTTTATTTAGCTCTTTTTTTTTTCTTTTTCCCCTAGGTAGACTGTTGTCTTCCTGAGGACAGGGTGCAAGTCTCGTTCTTTCTTCTATCTTATTCATACAAAAATGAATGCTTGGGCCATATCTAGCATCTAGTAAGCTCTGAGAAATGATGAATTTACTATCATTTTTTATTTCCCTGGCAATGCTTTTCTTTGCATATCTGAAATATCAGAGGCATTCAGGTGAAAATGTACACTAATAACCATATTCTATGTTTTAAAATATCAACCTTTAAAGGGGCCCTGCTGATTACAAAACCCAGAGCCCTGTTCTTGAGCAAAGTGTGAATTGGCATTCTGAACCAATATTCCTTCAGTATTCTCTATGGCGGCTATAGTAGGATTTTGGGGGGTCATTTCCATAGACAGCTGTTTCTATGTCACAGTTCATCTATAGAATGTAATCTAAGAGCTTTAGTCATGAAATATCTGACTCTAAAATTCCAGTATTTCAATATTCACAAACAATTCAACATGCAGTATATAGTTCTCTCTCTGGGTGTATCTCTCTCAAAATATATATGTACATATATACATGTATAAAATAGATATGCATATATAATAGGTGAGATAGATATGGATATAGAAATGCATTGGCAAGGGTATGGAAACAGAATAGACACAAGGAGACAGGTATAGATGACGCAGATAAAGGTATAAACAGATATAGATAATAGATATAGATAGATTCATAGGTAGGAACCACTAGTCAGGGGTTCTTAACCTTTTTGTATATGTCATGGATGATTTTGAGAATCTAGTGAATCTGGGCCCTTTTTCAGAATAACATTTTTGAAATGTGTAAAAACAAAATATAGAGGATTGGAAAAGAAACCGATTTTATTGAAATAATTATCATTTTTATTTTGAGTTCACAAACCTAAGGTTAAGGAATTTTGTACTACACCTCTGAAATTATCTTCACAAGTTTATAGAGTAGGGTTGGAGAATCATTTAGTTCACTTCTATGATGTGTGTAGAAAAGGAAACAGGTCCAAAGAAGGGAAGAACCTTGCCCAGTATAACACAGATAACAACTGGTAAACCCAGATTTGGGGCACCTAGATGCTGCAGTGGATAGAGTGCTAGCCCTGGAGTCCAGAGGACCTGAGTGCAGATCTAGCCTCAGTCACTTACTAGCTGTGTGATCCCAAGTAAATTACTTAACCCTGTTTGTTTCAGTTTCCTCATTTGTTAAATGAGCTGGAGAAGGAAATGGCAAATCAGTATTTTTGCCAAGAAAACCCCAAATGAGGTCACAAAGAGTTGGCCATGACTGAAAGTGATTGGACACAAAAACCCAGATTTTGATTCAGGTCTTCTAACCAAATCCAACAGGTTTTACATTATACCATACTTCCTAGTACATCGACCTAATAAAAGCTTGATTATATAGTGCTCATAAAAAAGTGGCAACTGTCAGTAATAACTCACAGAAATCTCACTGTGGCTCAAAAATTTACTCTGCAACAAGGTCATTTGTGACAGTATCCAAGAAAACTCGGTTACAGAATTATTAAAAGGATTTTTTGATTCCACAATGCTTTCAACCAAAGCTAACTAATTTTATAGATTATTAGACAGGGAAGGGACCTTAAAGGTCATTTGATCACACTGCTTTTAAAGAGACTTGCTCAAGGTCATGTTAGGTAGCAGGTCCAGGATTTGAAAGTATCTTTTCTATTCCAAATCCATCCCACTTTCCAACACAGCACATTGCTTAAGGACTGAAGAAGGGACTCCAGGATCCAAATGAATCATGTCATCCATTCAATCTTTAGGAACCAATTCTAATATTTATATGGGGCTTGCTCAGAGAGTCAAATGACTTGCCCCTGCTCACAGAGGTTAAGTAACTTGCTCAAGCTCACATAGTTCAGTTGGGACTTGAGCTGGGGTCTTCCTGACTTTAAGGCCAGCACCCTATCCAGTATATCATGCCTGCAGAAAAAAAAAAAAAAAAATATATATATATATATATATATATATATATATATATAAAATGTGTTGGTTTGGGACTTAGCCACACCTCTACCAAATCACAATTCCAGGTAGCACTTTTGAACTGCCTCAACTTGCAAAAGATACATCCTTCCAGAAAGCATTTAAGTCCATAAACCACAAAATAAAATTGTATAGAAGTATAACTATAACATTTTATAATCTCTGAGAAATGCCTCTTTCTAGTATTGTAAAATGAGAAGAAAGTACCGGCTGTTTATTCTTCAACCTTATTATATTACTTGGTCACACAAAACATTCAAAGAAACTAATGTTCTTTGCTATGTGATGTCGTGAGGCACATGCCAACTTAAGCACAGTTTGTTTGGTTTAGTTTTTAATGGCAGTCATGTTGGCTTATGGGGAAAAATCAGCATATATCTAAAAGCCCAGAGCTAAATAACCATACACAACTGATCTTGGAAAGGACCTTTAGAGCCAAGTGCTTTCATTCCTGCCATGGAATCTCATACTAAGTTCTGGCACATGGGGGCCTGTTAAATTCTTAAGTCTCCAAAGGAGAAGACACTTCAGCACACTTCACTTCTATTACTGTACTAGACTCTTTAGCAGCCCAGATCATTCTCATAAAATTGTAGTTTTGTGTCACAAATTATTAAAATCACACTTATACTATAACTAACGTATTTCTCTGAGGTATAAATCTAGCTCTCCCAAAATTAATAGGTTATTTTATCTTGATTTGTTATTAGTAAACTTAAGGTGATTCATAGTGATTACCCTTCACAGTATCATAGATCATAGATTAAGAGTAAGAATGGGCATTGTACTATCTATTTCAACTCCTTTACTGTAGAAATGAGCAAGAAGTGAAATGATTTACCCAGGGACACTCAACTAAGTGTGTCTGGCAGGATTCAGGTTCCATTCTTCCTTAATTCAAGTCCAATATTCTGTGCTCTATTCTGTTACCTTTTTTTGGGGGGTGGGGGGAGTCTCCACTTATAATTGATGTTGGAAACTCCCTCCATCAATCCAAATCAGCAACTGCTCAGCAACTTCTCAAAAAATTTTATGGAACACTGGTTAAGTGACTTGTCCTGGGCCCCACAGCCAGTAAGTGGCAACAGCAGTTGCAGTGGCATGGTTGAACCCTTGAATCTGAAGGCAACTCTGTCTGCTATGCCATCTTATCTTTCTTTTAGGTTCACAAACAATACATTAAAATAATATTCTTTAGAATTTTCTCAGGCTTGTGAACTGATTCAACCATTCCGGAGAGCAATTTGGAACTATGCCCAAAGGGTTATAGGGCTGTGCATACCCTTTGACCCAGTAATACCACTACTAGGTCTGTAATCCAAAGAGATCATAAAAAATGGAAAATTACCCACATATACAAAAATATTTATAGCAACTCTCTTTGTGGTGACAAAGAATTGGAAATTGAGGGGATGTCCATCAATTGGAGAATGGCTGAAGAAGTTGTGGCATATGAATGAAACAGAAGAGTATTGTGCTTTAAGAAATAATGATCAGACAGATTTCAGAAAAACCTGGAAAGACTTAAGTGGCCTGATGCTGAGTTAAGTGAGCAGAACCAGAAAAACCTTGTACATGGTAATAGTAAGATTATATGATGGGGGCAGTTAGGTGGTGCAGTGGATAAAGCACCAGCCCTGGATTCAGGAGGACCTGAGTTCAAATCCTGCCTCAGACACTTGACACTTACTAGCTGTGTGACCTTGAGCAAGTCACTTAACCCCCATTGCCCCACACACACACCCCCAAAAAGATTGTATGATGATCAACTGGTACACTTAGCTCTTCTCAGCAATACAATCATCCAAGACAATTCCAAAGGACTCATGATGGAAAATGCTCTACATATCCAGAAAAAAAAAAAGAGCTGTAGAATCTAAATGCAGATTGAACCATACTGTTTTTTACTTTTTTTGTTTTCTTTTCTTTTTTGAATGTTTTCCCTTTTGTTCTGAATCTTCTTTCTCAACATGACTAATGCAGAAATGTGTTTAATATGATTGTACATATATAACCTACATCAGATTGCTTTCTTTCTTAGGGAGGGGGGGAAGAGAGGGAGAAAGTAAAGTTTGGAACTCAAAATCTGGTAAAAGCAAATGTTGAAAATTATCTTTACATGTAACTGGAAAATAATAAAATACTTTTATGATTAAAAATAATTTTCTCAAGCAATTTTTTCCCCTCTTAGAAAATTCCTAATATGTACCAAGCACTGTGTTAAGTCCTGGGGATATAAAGAAAGGGAAAAAATAGTCTCTACTTTCAAGGAGTTCACGATCTAATGAAGGAGACTATATATGGACAACTATGTAGGAATAAGATATAAATGGAAAATTGGAGATAAACTCAGAGTGAAGGCACTGAATTAAGGAGGACCAAGAAAGATCTCTTGTAGAAGGTAGACTTCAGCCGAAACTTGAAGAAAGCCAGGGAAGCCAGGACATGCAGAGGAAGAGCATTTGAGGCAAGGAGGAGAGCCAGTGCAAACACTAGGAATCAGGAGATAGATTGTAGTGTGTCACAAATAGCAAGCAAACCTGTGTCACTAAATTGCTGGGTATATTAATCGAACTGAGGTATATGAAGACTGGAAAAGGAGGAAGATTAGAAATGACCGTGTTTATATCTGGAAGTCCCTTTGGCCTGAAAAATTGCAATTCATATGACCCCAGAGACTTGAACTCATTCAAAGAAGGTAGGTGTTCTCTGTTGCATCACATATCCTGGGCTTCTGTGATATTCAGTTGTTTTAATTGTACCTGGCTCTTCATGATCCCATCTGGGGTCATGAACTACTCAAGTAGTTTGCCATTTCCTTCTCCAGCTCATTTTGCTGATGAAGAAACTGAGGTAAGCAGAGTTTAAGTGATTTGCCCAAGGTAACACAGCTATTAAGTGTCTGAAACAAAATTTGAACTCAGGAAGATGAGTCTTCTTGATTCCAAGCCCAGTGCTCTGTCCATTCATTTCGAGCTGCAGTCTTGGGCTTCTATTATGTTTTAATTACATATGCTCTAACCTTTACAAATAGGAAAGTATTGTGTTTTTGGAGAATATGGAAACAAATTAGGAACTGAATCATTCTACTTGGTGGCACTCTTCTCTTAATCTTATATTATACACATGAGGCCCTAACCTTTTCTGTTCCCTTTGTCCTGAGCATAACCTTATAAGCCCATTTTCTTGTTCTTAGAATGTTTAGGATGCCACAGTTTGCTTTGGGTGTTGTTCTACCCAAAGCTCTTCTGAAAGGTTTGTGCTCTTTTGACTCCATCCTTTCTTTTGTGCACCTTCTTCCATCTATTTTACTTCTCTTTCTTCTAACACATATATCTTTTTAAAATCTGACTTGATTTCTATACAGACAATTATGTTTCTTTAAAAGTCTTCTTCAGGGACAGTCAGGTGGCACAGTGGATAAAACTCCAGCCCTGGATTCAGGAGGACCTGAGTTCAAGTCTGACCTCAGACACTGGACACTTACTAGCTGTGTGACCCTGGGCAAGTCACTTAACCCTCATTGTCCCACCCCCAAAAAAAGTCTTCTTCCTTTCTCCTTGGGGTTCCGTATGATTAAATACATATGATTTCTTCATATGCTTGCTGTTATGCTTTCTTGAGTCCTTGGCCATGCAATAATATTCGCATTTTCTTTGAACTTCCAAAAATAGACTTTCTTAAAATCCAGGGTAGAAGATCTTGATCCTAGAGAACAGATGATGAAAACATTTCCTGTCTCTAAGTAGAAATGTGGGAGATAGTGTGAGTGAAATGCTAACTACCATATCAGATACAGTTATTTTGTCAGTATTTTTCAGTGATGTGCTGATAAATGCTCAACAACCAGCTCTCAGGGGAAAAAATAAAAGAAAATGCATATATTATATATTTTTAATTTAAATTTCATTATTAACATGTTTTCCTTCACTTGCTTATGCCTAGACAATCAGCAAAAATAAATTATCATGATTTCTAGCATTTACCAAATTCTGGAGTAGAGACATTTACACTAAAAATTTGACAATAAACTCATATGAGCCAATATGAGTTGACTCCAGCAAATCTCTAGTTTTGTTTAACTGTGTTTTTTTTTTCTTTTTCATAAGGGAGGATTGAGTGAAAAAGAGAAGTTATTTGCTAGAAATTACTGTGGTGTTAAAAAAAGACTTCAATAATTTTTTTAAAGGAATAAAAATCTACGTGTAAGGAGGAAAATTCTAGGCTAACAATCAGACTATGTCCCAACATTTCTTTTCATGGTTATTACCAAATCCCAGGTGACCTAGTTACTTCTCCCTGAGGTTCATTCATATCACTGCCTCATCTCTAACTAGTTCTATCCACATGGTTAAATATTTATTAATATTATGCAATGAATAATCTCATAATGGCTTATCCACTGAAATACAGGTTTTAGTGGGAGCCTCTGAGTACTGAAGTCCATTTAATTGTACTGAATAGAACCACACAAATGACCTATATTTATGGTTAAATTTCGTGAAATGCATTAGCAAATGAACAAAGATATTCCCAAACTGTGAATATTTAGATAAGATCCATTTTTACCTTTCTTGTTCTGCATGTGACTGTATAAATAATGAAGTTGAAGATTAAATTATAAAGTATCAAAAACATTAGCATAGTTTTTTTGTTTATCAAGTGTCAATTGCTTAATCTTTCTCAACCTATGAAAAGATGAAACACTATAATATAATATAATATAATATAATATAATATAATATAATATAATATAATATAATATAATATAATATAATATAATATATTCTAATTAAGAAAGACAATACACCTATCTGCAAGGACATATCTTTCTGTACAGTAGTAAGTAGAGAAAGGTTGAACTAAATGTTTCAGGTTAAGACTTCAAAATCCTACTTTATCATTGTATTGAAATATGCCCCTTGTTGAATTATGAAATATAAGGAACTTTGAAAATGACTCATTATAACTATGAATATTTTATAGGAGCCCTTTGTGTACTCTAAATTTTCAGCTCTTGGATTTCCAAGCATTCCAAGTTTAATGAAAACAAAGGATTGGAGTTCATTTGTTGCCCTTCTCCCCTTCAGATGTATGTGCAGTTTTCCATCACAATGATCTTATGCTATGGATGCATATGTGAATGGAGGTGGGAGGACAGGTTTAGTGAAGAAATGTCACCATTTCTTTCCCTTTGCTTTCTAGTATATGTTTAAAGTAAAATTAATTGCTTGGTTGTCTAGGTATAAGATCTATTTATGTTGTTACCTAAATAATGACTACCCTCCCCTTTATAGGTAAAATGTTGTCCATGAAGGAGATTATTTTTTAATAAACATTTTTATTTAAAGTTTTCTATCACTCCTTTCCTTCCTCCCTTCCTCTCTCCTTGAGGCAGTAAGCAATCAGATGTAGGTTATACATGTAGGTTATACATGATGCAGATGTAGGTTATACATGAGCAAGCACGTAAAACATTACCATATTAGTCATTTTTTATAAGAAAACTTGAATAAAAGAAAAAATGGAAGAAAGTTAAAAATAGCATGCTTCATTCTGTGTTAAATCAATATCAGTTCTTTCTTTGGAGTTAGATAATATACTTCATCATTAGTTCTTTGGGATTGTCTTGGATCATTGTATTGCTGAAAATAGTTGTCATTCACAGTTCTTCCTCGAACAATATTGCTGTCACTGTGGACTATGTTCTCCTGGTTCTGCTCACTTCATTATACATCAGTATATATAAGTCATTCCAGGCCTTTCTGAAATCATCCTGTTTGTCATTTCTTATAGCACAATAATATACACTGTTTAGCCATTCCCCAATTGATGAGCATTCCTTTTATTTCCAATTCTTAGTTGCCACAAAAAAAGATGCTGTAATTTTTTCTTGTACAAATAGGTCTTTTTTTCTCTTTTGGGGGGATGTCTTGGGATTAAAACCTAGCAGTGGTATTGCTGGATCAAAGGGTATATATGCACAGTTTTATAGCCCCTTGGGCATAATTCCAAATTGCTCTCTAGAATGGTTGGATCTGTTCACAACTCCACCAACAGTGGATTAGCAAAAGGAGACTATTATAAAATAAGCCTAGAAAGACAGGAGAATAATAAATGACCAATTAAGGAGTTTACTGTCTATTAGGAAGGAAATGAGGAAATATTGAAGTGTTTTGAGAAATAATGTAATCATAGAACCATAGGTGAACAATTTCAAAGTTAGGATGAGTCCCTGAGTTCATTTACTACAATTTATACCCAAGCATGTATGCCTTCTATGATATACTTAACTAACAGTGACTTAGTCTCCACTTCAGGATGTTTAGTAATAAGGAATCCATTACTTCCCAAGATAGCCAATTACAGAAGTTCTTACTTTCACCAGGCCAAACTCTGCTTTTTCTGCCACTACTTTTTCCCATTTCTCATAGATCTACCCCCTGGGTCTAGGCTCTTTAAGTATTTGAAAACTTTTACCAGGTCCCCCATTTTTTCTATTCTTTAGGCCCAGTTTATTCAGTTCCTTCAACTAGTCCTCTTTTAGCATAGCCTCTAGTCCTCTCACTAACCTAATTGCTCTCTTCTTACTCATTTCAAGGTTGGTAATGTATTCCAAAAATGTTCTGTACAGAATTTAATCATAATATTCCAGATGCAGTCTGAAGAGAGCATAGTACATTGTGACTATAACCTTCTTCATTCTAGATTTTACGCCTCAAATAAACATTCTCAATTTTGTTTACCATGTCATGCTATTGATTTATTTGGTGAAGTTTAAACAACCAGATCTTTTTTTTTTTTCAGAAAAACTATCATTGATCTATTCCCCCTCTTTCCTATAGTTGCATTGTTAAGTTTTTAATCCAAATACATGAATTTTGCATTTATCTGTTTATTTTTCATTTATTAGGCTTATTTGTAAATGCATCTAGTGCAAATGCACTTTACTTTTCTACTTTTGAAAAAAAGTTAACTTAAAGGGGAAGAAGGAAAGGGAAATGAAGAGAATAAACATTTATATGGCACATTCTATGCACTAGGCACAGTGTTAAGCACTTTACAATTACTATCTCATTTGATCCTTACAACTCTGTGAGGTAGATGTTGTTATTATCTGCATTTTATAGTTCAGGAAACTAAGGCAAGCAGAGGCTAAGTGATTTTGCCCACAGTCAAACAGATAGTAAGATTCTCAATCTGGGTTTGAATTCATCTTCTTCACTCCAATCCCAATGTTCTCTTCACTAGCCTTGTGCTCTATTGACTTTGATAGAATAAGTTTCTCAAGACTGATAGAATAAATATTATCCATATATTTATGTCAGGCCATCCTGTGACTCAATTGATGTAGGGAACTTCCAATGAAGAAATTCTCCCTGACAATGATCATCAACTATTTTATAACTTACAGTTGTAGACAGTTATCTTAGTCATTGAAAGGTTTACTGACTTGCCAAGGACTACTCACCCAAGCAATATATATCATAGACAGGACTTAAATCCAGGTCTTCTAACTCTAAGGCTAGCTCTTTCTCTATTACATCTCTACTATGCATGAAAGAAATGAGTGTTATTCCTAGCCTAATGCCTTTTCATTATGAAAGGGGAAACTATCAATTTTGGAATGACTAAACAAATTGTAGTTTATGAATATTATAGAATATTACTATACTGTAAGAAATAACAAACATGGAATGACTTACATGACTAGATGCAGATTGAAGTTAACAGAACTAAGAAAACAATATACATAATGAATACAAGCTAAGTGGAAAGAACAGTCACAAAACAATCAAAAGTGAATGTTGCAAAATTCAGAGAACAAACATGGCTCCAATAATCAATATGAGAAGACTCTTTCATGACAATCTATTGCACATAATTTCAGAGTTTTTAATGTATTGCTCAGTATTACAATTTTTTCCTTTAAAAGTGTTATATGAGATGACTCTGAGAGGCGGAAGGGGAACAAAACAGTAAATGTCTGTAATATAAAAAAATTAAAGATATCAATAAAATTTATTTTAATAAAGGGCAGAAAATCCATAAAGGTATATATTGCTGCCAATAATTGTTTTGGGTTTTTTTGTTTCTGTTTCTGTTTTGTTTGTTTGTTTGTTTGTTTGCAGGGCAATGAGGGTTAAGTGACTTGCCCAGGGTCACACAGCTAGTTAAGTGTCAAATGTCTGAGGCTGGATTTGAACTCAGTTCCTCCTGAATCCAAGGCCAGTGCTTTATCCACTGTGCCACCTAGCTGCCCCAATAATTGCATTTTTTATCTGCTAAAAATGGCATATTTTCCCCCCTGGGCACTTGCTATAGAAAGACTAGTATTTATGTGGATGATGGAGTATATGGAGAGGAGACTGCAGATGTTTCTCAGAATACTTTGTCTGTACCAGTCCTTATACAACTGCAAGTTTAGAACTGTAATGGACCTAATCAAGTCCAACATCCTAATTTTACAGATGAAGAAACTGAGACCCAGAGAAATTAAATTATTTTCCTCAAATCACATACCTAGTAAGTTTTTGAGAGATGTGTCTGACACCAATCCAGCACTTTGTCAACTACACTCTATTCTGTTTTGTGTCATAATTATTAATGGACATGCCTTATACTTGTTATAGTCTTCTTGACAACAGGGAATTTATTTTATCTTCACATTCATAATATCTAGGAGACAAATGTGATGTTTAAAATCTAAATGTGTGCTCCCCCCTGTGCTTTATGAAGAAACATCATTTCCTTACATGAAGCAATAACATTACAGATACATATGAGTAAAAAGGGAAAGGGAATAAAAAGAGAGAAAAGAAATTGAGGGACACATTGACAAAGGTTAAAGGGGCATTCCCCTTTAGCAGGTGGACATTACCAACAAAGAAAAAATAAATGGTTCCCCTCCCCTTTAGAAAATGGACATTATAAATAGTGTATGCAGTGGGGAAAAGGAAAACAGGAAAATGTCCATTTAAGTCTTTGAAAGTCTTATCTCAGATGGTTCTTGGGATGTTCTCTGGGTGTAGTTGTGGAGTGAAAATCTTTCAGGTATGGATGCTCATGATCAACTAACAAATCTCATATGTAGAGTTTTGGGTGTTATTTAAAGTCTCTCAGGTGTTTCAGATGCTTGTAATCAGCTGGAAAGTTTCCTACAAAATTGATCTTAACATAACTTTAAATAGCTTTGCCAATAACAAAATCAAACGAGATTCTCAAAAACATGTCTAAGGAAATTCAGAATCTTGTAGAGATTTTACAATTATTGTCCAGTTGTTACACATGAAACATATAATAAAAAAAACCAATTGGAATATTCTCCAAAACTTAATAATACTACACCTCCCCCCCACCCCCATGGAGAATACATTGAGAAGACAACTGTGATATTAATTTAGAAAAAATTTTTTCTTTGTTTCATCACTTTTTGCATCATCTGCCTAATTATCCCCATGACATTATGAAAAATTAAAGGATCTAATATAACTGGTAGCATATGTCAAGGCCGAATATAACATTGTATTTATAATGACACCTGAGATAATTATGGGAGTTACCATAAAATAACAGAGAAATAAGAGAAATGAGCATTGACAAACTTCATGGCTCTACAGACAGCCAATGCAGTATGCTGAGGGGAAACTGAATGAGGCTTAATCAGATCCATGGGATTGAAGCGACCATGGCATCAGGCATATAGGAGGGGGAATCGAGGTCAGGTGTAGAATGAGATGGCATAGCCTGGCCATCTGGTGCTATGTGGAAAAAAATTAAACAAAGAGAATCCAACCTCAACTCTTGCCAATGGCCATTCTCTCGGCTTTTCCCAAGGCAATGCACTACCTGGACTTTGTGCACATCTCCCCTTTTGTAACAATTCAATGTCTGCTCTTGTATGTATTCCTCTTGTGATTGTCTGGCATCTTGGCCAACTGGAATCTGGTAACTCAAAATGAAGGCAATTAGTGTCTTAAATGGTAAATTCCCACAATCCAAGTCTCATATGGTTTTAACAACTGAGGATAATGATGACCGCAAACATTGCGAATTTGTTCTGACTCAGAATATAATATACAATATGCAATAATTCCAAATAATAACTGCAAATATAACTTCCACAAATGCATTACTGAGTAAAATTACATTACATTGAGAATAGATGTAAACTGCCCATGAATCCTTTATTATATGTCTATTTCTTTAAAGCTTAGTAAAAATAATACTTCTAGAATTAATTTACACTTGTCATGGCAACCAGTTTGCCAGGGAAATACATTATAGAATTTGACGAAATAATCAGTTGAAAAAACAAACAATTTAGAATATGGGAGAATAATACTTCCAGACTTAATATTGTATTATGAAATCAAGACCATCTTGCATTGGTTCAAAAATATATAGATGAATAGAACAAAATACACGTGAAAAAATAAAAGACAATGAAATTCAAACTGGAGAATTCTAAATGAATATGAACTTAATATTAATAAGAGTACAACAAAATATAAATTTGATTACATGAATATAAAAAGCTTTTGAAAATGTTCCCCTTTTTTAGCTAAGTATAAAATACAATCTTAAAAGAATGAAAATCTCTATGAAAATAAATCCATACTATTAATTTCAAAATGTAGATGTAATAGCATAGAAATCCTTATGTAATATTTTAGATGACATTATTTCTCTGAATTCAGAATGTTTTCAATTCCAATATCTAAAATCCCCAACTCTCATATTAATATTTTGCTGTTTACTTCTATATTTCTGAAAAATATGTCCCCATTTATAGTAATAGAAGCAGGTTCTTGAAATATGATGATAATTGTCCTGTACATTTTTAATCAGCTTAAATTTCTCTTGTTTTTCTTTAATCCCTTTATTTTCTCTGTTGGTCCTTTCATAATACAAATACTTTATAAGGTTACTAATTAAAGACAAAAGCAGATTAACAAAATGATTATGAACAAAATGAGCATTTCTGGAATTTAAAGGGTTTTCTAAGGTTGGTATGGGAGAATTACAGCAGGACAAGTTAGAATTATAGCATGGCTGGGGTGGGGCTGAGGCTGGCTAGGGCCTGGGGGCAGTGGCTGGTTGCTCTGGTAACTGAGGAGAAGCTGGAAGTGCAGGTAGAGGAGGCTGAGCATGTGCAAACTCAGGACCTGAGGAGGCTGGATTCGATTTTTGGGACCTCCCTGGTGGGAGGATCAAGAGGCATGGACATAGGAGGAGTAGGAGGTGGCACCACGGGAGGGGGAGGAGGTGGGGTCCTGAGGAGGAGGAAGTGGTGTCCCAAAAACTGGAAGAGCTTCTGGAGAGGGCAGGACCTTCACTCCCATGTGCTACACAGCTGTAGCACCCAAATTCAATCATGGTGGCTTACAAATATCCCATTTGATCCTCACAACAAACTTGTAAGGTAGTTGTGTTCATATTTGAACTCAAGTCTTGAAGGACCAGGGCAATATGGTGTTCTAGTATGTGAAGCAGGCTCACATTT